>NW_028261392.1:14195406-14200406 GCF_051295495.1 Thamnophis sirtalis
CTTGGAAAACTTACACAGAGCCATTCTGCATCCAAAATGCTGTTCAGTAGATATTTTTTTTTCCAAAGCACCCAGGTAACAGCTGGTGCAGGCCATGTGCCAAGCCTGACAGCCCATATGCTCTCTTTAGTGTGGTAATTATCTCAACACAAAACTCTGATAACCCAGCCTACAGGGTCCAGTTTCACCAGGTTAAATTGACTCAGTGGCTTTGTTAGTCGGTTCCTTTGACACAACGAGGACTTCATCAAGAGTTTAAGTATTGTGGCAGCCTGGGATAACCAAGGGGGTGGTTAGCTTTGAGGCAGGTGTCTTATTAACCCAAAGAGATGGGAAGTTTCTGTTTATTAGACTGGCACCTGGCAGCACATCTCTTCTTGACATCTGTCAGTATATCCGCTGGGCTTTCCTCTTTCAATTTTTTCTCTCTCTCACTCACTCCTAAAAAGAGACAATGCAATGCTTGTAACTGCAAAGATTTTGAATGCAGTTTCTCTCAGCCCAGGTTGACCTCTGGGGCTTAAGAAAAATTGCTGAAATTGCACAGACAGACTTTTTGGGATGCATATTACTTTTTTAAAAAAAACAACAACTTCTTGCTTGGTTCAGGTTGCAGGAATTGGGTTTATGTAGTCTAATGAAAGAGGGGACCCAGTGGCTCAGTGGCTAAGATGCCGAGCTTGTCGATCAGAAAGGCTGACAGTTCAATCCCTAGTGCTGTGTAACGGAGTGAGCTCCTGTTACTTGCCCCAGCTTCTGCCAACGTAGCAGTTCAAAAGCATGTAAAAATGCAAGTAGAAAAATAGGGACCACTTTGGTGGGAAGGTAACAATGTTCCGTGCACCTTCGGCATTTAGTCATGCCGGCCACATGACCATGGAGATGTCTTCAGACAGCTCTGGCTCTTCGGCTTTGAAACGGAGATGAACACTGCCCTCTAGAGTTGGGAATGACTAGCATATATATACGAGGGGAACCTTTACCTTTACCTTAGTCTAATGAAAAGAAGAGCTAGGGAGATATGTTAGGAGTGTACCAATATTTGTAGGGCTGCCACAAAACTATTTTCCAAAACACCTGAAGGCAAGGTAAGAAAGAATGGATAATCAAGGAGAAACCCACCCTAGAATTAAAGAGAAATTTCCTGACAGTGAGAAAAATTAATCGGTGGAATAGCTTCAGAAATTGCGGGTACTCCAACACTGGAGGCCTTTAAGTACAAATTGAACAGCCATTTGTCTAGAATAGTATAGGGTCTCTTGTTGAGCAGCAAGTTGGTCTTTTTTGGATTTAGCACATTGAAAATAGACTTATTCATGGAAGGTTACTGTATGATTCAGTACCATGGACAATACCATGCCCAGCATACCATATTTTTCAGACTATAAGATGCTCTGGACTATAAGACGCACCTAGCTTTTGTGGAGGAAAAGAAGAAAAAACAAAAACAATCTGCCACTGCTTCTGCCTCCCAGCAATTTGCCTCCCTGAAGGAAACAGCAAACAGTCTGGTCAGCTTCACCACAGCCTGATTTAGCACAAGCAGATGATTGGCAGTTTGGATCTGCCTCCCAGAATACCGCCTATCAGGTGTTCCAGGCTGTGGAGATTTCCACTGCCCATCACCACCATTGCCGCCCATTGCTGCTGCCACCTATCACAGCCTCCGCACGGTCCAATTTTCGGCCTCTTTGCATCTCATTTTTGGCCTACCTGGATCCAGATAGGGCATTGTGTATCTTTGCTTCAACTTCAGATATATTAAAGATCTCAGTTATCATCTATCAGGCACTGAGTTGTGGTGGTGCAGTGGTTAGAATGCAGTTTTGCAGGCTAATTCTGCTGACTGCCAGGAAGTTCGATCCTGACCAGCTGAAGGTTGACTCAGCCTTCCATCCTTCCAAGGTTGGTAAATTGAGAACCCAGATTGTTGGGGGCAAGATGCTGACTCTGTAAATTGCTAAGAGAGGGCTGTAAAGGGCTGTAAAGCGGTATATAAGTCTAAGTGCTATTGCTATTGTTCTAAAGAGTAGTTACTTGAACAACAGGTAGGAGAATGATGTTCTCCACATTACAAAACCTTAAGTAAACATTTACTTCACAACCTACAATTCCGGCTTAGCTTTACACCTAATGTGCTATATCTGGGTGGTAAAAAGAACTCAAAACTTCCAATCCCAAAGTGTGCAGTTAGTTCTTGACTTCATTTAGTGACTGTTTGAAGTTACGATGGCACTGAAAAAAATGTGACTTATGACCGTTTTTCAAACCCATAACCGTTGCAGCATCCCCATGGTTGTATGATCAAAATACAGACACTTGGCAACTGGTTCATATTTATATTCATATTTGCAGTGTCTCGGGGTCCTGTGATTCTCTTTGACGACCTTCTGGCAAGCAAAATCAATGGGGAAGCCAGATTCACTTAACAACCATGTGACTAACTTAATAACTGCAGCGATTCACTCAACAGCGGTGGCAAGAAAGGTTGTCAAATGGAGCCTAACTCACTTAACAGCCCCTCTCACTTAAAAACAGAAATTTTGGGCTCCGTTGAGATCGTAAATCGAGAACTACCTGCATGAGAGTCAGGATAAGAGACTCTGCCTTATGACATTGTTGAGCTCCAAAAACAAAACAACACACAGTGTCTTCTCCGATTGTGGTATTTCTGAGAAATCCTTCTTTAAAAAGCGAGAGGCAGGAGAAATCTGAGTGAATTTGCATCCTGCTAAGTCTCGAAGTCGCAGTGAGCGTTTCCCAGCAAACTCCTTGAATCCGATATCCATCTAACTTTCTATAAATATTTCAATGGTAATGCCTTTATGTCCCATTATAACACTGCACCATTGTTTATCTTATCAAGCACGTATCTTCCAGAATGTTTAACCTACATCCATCAATATTACCTTACATTCTATCCTTATTGACTGGATTTGACAATTATGGGCCATTGTGTGTGGATTTCCCCCGCCCCCAATATATTTAGATCTTCAATCTAAATTAGAAGTTCACCTTCCATCGAATGCGATACTCCAATTTTCAGATTCAGACTCAAGGCCCTGTAAAAATGGTTATCATCACATCCCTGTGAAAACTTTGGATTGGTCAATGTTGAATGAAACAGTGAAAGCAAATCCTCCAAGAATAGAATAGAATAGGCAGAGAGAGAGCCAGAGCCGTATACCAGTTTTCTGCTGCCTTCAGAGCAGAGGTGGGTTCCTACCAGTTCACACCTATTCGGTAGAACCGGTTCATCAAATCTACCGAACCGTTTAGAAGAGGTTCCACCAGTGGACCTGGAAAGCAGGCCACACCTACAGAAGAGGTTCCAAAAATTTTTGAAACCCACCACTGCTTCAGAGTCAACATCAGTGAGGCAGATGAACAGCTGGAGCCTGTTCCCAATGTGTGCACACACAGAGTTGCCAGATGAAGGGAACAGCTAAAGAACAGGGGTCGACTTGGGAGTAAGGCCACAGGTGGACAGTAAATGGCCCATCCCAGGGGAAATAATAGAGAAGAGAAAGGGGAATGGAGTTTGCAGGAGACAATTTGTTCGCTTAATTGGTTCATGACTCTCTGAGACTCTTTGCCAAGTTTTGCGGATATTGGCCTGTCATCTCTCCAAGCCAGATAAGGCCTGTGACTGTAAATCCTCCCTTGAAAGACTTTGCTGAATGTGAACGAGCAGAATTCACAGTAAATTAATGAAAGGGTTTTTTGTTGGGACCAGGAGTTTGCTTCATGCTCTTGGGAATAGAAAGCACCAGACAGCTCCTGTAAAGAAGACCCACCATCTCTGGAGAAAATTGGTTCTTCTATCAAGCTAGTTCTACTACTAGGAACTTCTATTCGTTTTGATTTTATTAATGAAATACTAATCTTCGCAATGATAGTTGCTCAAAATTATTTTCTTACAAGATTATTCTTTCCTTCCGTCCTTGCCTTTTTCCTCCCTTTCTCTCACTGTAATTAACTCAGGACATTATTTTAATATTTCTTATTAAATTGGCCGATGTGCAAGTGGATAAATTATTGATAATATAGCTCATGCAAGGTTACAGAATAACACTAACAAACTAGAGGGAGAGAGTATTAAAACTGTAATTGGTTTCATGCCTTGATTTTCAAAACAATTTAGGGTGTCTTCGGGATTGTGGAATTTGTTATCTCTGTTTTTGTAGTGTTATTTTAAATCTCCCATTAAATGTCTCTCGGCTTATTTTTTAATAAGCTTTGACAATGTATATAATTTCTTTCATTTGGCTCCCGCATCTAACAGTGTTGTGAAGCAGGCTATTTAATAGGATTTGGCCAGAGGTAATCCAGTATGTTTCTTGATGTGAGGATTTCAGTTTGAATCTCTAGCATTTGATAAGAAAAATAGAAATACTTTAGAAGCAGAAAGATCTTTATTTCAGTTTTGGGTTCCTGTTGACAATTAGCCTGAAGATTGGCTGATATTTGGAAATCTGACGAATTTCACTCTTTTTGTGAAATGTAACTAGGACTTATTTATTTATAAATTTATAGGCCACCCATCTTACCTCAAGATAACTCTGGGCAATTTCTTTTATTTATTTTTCCCCCTTCACTTTTTCCCTTTGCCTTATCCCAATCTAATTTCTTTTTGTCCCTCCTTCTTTTTCCTTCCTGATGCTGTTGCTCCTGTTTTTTTTAATCCCCCATTTTCATCATTTTCCATTTCTTCTTTTGTAATAGTATGTAGGAAAGTCCCCAAGAGCAATGAGATGCTGCTTAGGGAATGGTCAGCTATGACATGGCTAGATAGTGGGCAGAACAAGAGATTCTGCCAACTAGATCCTCAGGCTTTAAAAAAGACAGTGATCGAACTGTACTTTCAGACCAGTATAAGATTAGTATCAGCCTTACCTGGTGGAACTCATGACCAGATGAGTTATTTCTACTTTATTGTAAAGCTACATTAACAGAATGTTGCATATCTGAAAATGCAATTCTTTTAAAAAGGGGATGTA
>NW_028261392.1:14205406-14330406 GCF_051295495.1 Thamnophis sirtalis
GTGCGGGCTGATGGGTAAAATCATTTGGTCAGCTTCATACAATATACTTGGTATTTTGTCTCTCCAGCCGCTAGATGGGGATAGAGAGCAACAACAGTATATAAAGGTTATATGCTGGACAGTGGTGAGTTCTGGATCCTGTTGCAACCGGTACAGTTGCAACAGGGCCGGGCATCCACCACATGAATGTGCATACGCACACAGCATGCACATGCATCCTTACCTCTTGTGATGCCTGCGCGAGCTTCCACTACGCTCGAGCTGCTTGGTGGAGTGTCACGCAGGCGCCGTGTGCTCTGTGCGCATGTGCAGAAGCACTGAAGAGCTGAAATACAAGTAAGGAGCTCGAGCGGGCAGGTGGGCGCTCTGGAGCACCCTACTGAAACGGTACCCGGTGATCTGGGCAGGCACCGGTACGCCCGTACTGGGGCATACTGCCTGTAACCCAACACTGATGCTGGGGCATAACAACAGGTAATCCTCGAGTTACAATCACAATTGAGCCCAACATTTCCATTGCTAACCAAGGCAGTTGTTAAGTGAGTTTTGCCCAGTTTACAACCTTATTTTTTTTGCCATAGTGGTTAAACAAATCATCACAGTTCTTAAGGGAATCACAGTCATTAAGCAAATCTGGCTTCGCCCCATTGCATTTGCTTATCAGAAGACGGATCAGGAGGCTATGGGGTCACGTGACTCCAGTACAGTGCAATTGGCACAAAGGTGTACCAATTGCCAAGTGTCAAAATTTGGGTCACATGACCAGGGCGTGGCTGCAACAGTGTGAGAACTGTCAGAAGTCCCTTTTTTTCAGTGGTGTTGTAGTTTCCAATGGTCACAAAAGGAATGGTTGTATAAGTTGAGAAATGCATATGCTGCACTTAGATTGTGGCCCATATATGGATATATGGTACAATATATAGACTAGATTAGACTAGGCGAATAGAATAGAATATGAATATGAATATAATATAATATAATATGAATATGAATATGAATATAAGAGAAAGAGAAAGAGAAAGAGAAAGAGAAAGAGAAAGAGAAAGAGAAAGAGAAAGAGAAAGAGAAAGAGAAAGAGAAAGAGAAAGAGAATAGAGACTGAATAGAATAAAAATGAATATAATAGAAAGAGAAAGAAAGAGGAAAAAAGGGAATAGAATAGAAACTGAATAGAATAGAATATGAATATAATAGAAAAAGAGAAAGAAAGAGAAAGTGAAAGTGAAAGAAAAAGAGAATAGAATAGAGACTGAATAGAATAGAAGAATAGAATAGAATAGAATAGAATAGAGAATGAACAGAATAGGAGAGAAAGAGAAAGAAAGAGGAAGAGGAATAGGGTAGAATAGAATAGAATAGAATAGAATAGAATAGAATAGAATAGAATAGAATAGAATAGAAGGAAGTAACCTTAAAGGTCTTCTAGTCCAACCCCCTGCTCAGGCAGGAAATCCTGGCATATACCATTTCCGATAAGTGATTGTCTAGACTCTTCTTAAAAACATCCAATGATGGAGCTCCAATGATTTCTGAAGGCAAGTTATTCCACTGGTTAATTGTCCTCACTGTTGGGAAGTTTCTCCTTAATTCCAGATTGCTTCTCCCTTTGATTAGTTTCCAACCATTGTTTCTTGTCCTGCCTTTTGGTGGTTTGGAGAATAACTTGACCCCCTCTTTCTTTGGGGCAGTCCCTCAAGTATTGGAATACTGTTATCATGTCAACCCCTGATTCTTTTTTTGTTAGACTAGCCAAGCCCAAATCTTGCAGCTGTTTTGCAAATGTTTTAGTCTCCAGGCCTTTAATCATCTTTGTTGGTCTTCTCTGAACTTTTTCAAAAGTCTCAGCATCTTTTTTGTACTATGGTGACCAAAACTGCTTGCAATATTCTAGATGTGGTCTTACTAGGGTTATGCATAATACCATGTTTCCCCCAAAATAAGACTGGGACTTATATTAATTTTTGCTCCAAAAGATGCATTAAGCCTTATTTTCTGGTTAGGTCTTATTTTCAGAGAAATGTGCTACTAAATGCATCCATCTGGTTGGCAATCAACTGGGGCTTATTTTGGGGGTAGGGCTTATATTATGAGCATCCTGAAAAATCATGCTAGGACTTATTTTCCAGTTCGGTCTTATTTTGGGGGAAACAGGCTATATGTTGCTTTTTAAACATCCAAAATTGGAAAGGATTATATAGAAGAAACTGCTGTTGTGAACTGTTCCAGAAACTGTGTGTTTGTGCATTAAGTGCTAGGAATCAGAGAGATATTCTAATTATCTTAAGGAAATTACAATATGCCAACTGGCCTTCTAGATATTGACTGTTTTAACTGGAGCTTGCAGACTTCTCCTGCTTCTGATTATCCCTGGACAAATTCCATCTTTGCTGTAGGTGGTAGATTATGGTAAATGGCAGGAATCCTGCTTTTATCTTCCTGCCTGCCTTCTATTGCATTGATGTCTGAACGTTTTGTCTCCATTATCTGTTAAGTGAGCTTTAAGCTGCACAAGAGAGAGAGGGGGGAAAAAAACTCAACTCAAGCTGCATGGCAAGAGCAGAACAATGGAAGTAGAATATAGTATTCTTTGGTAATCCTCTCTGAACAAGAAAATAAAAGGAAAATACTATATCCTTTCCCCTCTAGGTTACGTTGACAAGGGCAGGTGAGAAAACTCTAATGAGCAAAGGCTTCAGTTGTTTCACTGTATACGGATCAGTATATCATGAAAAGAAATTAATTCCAGAAATTAAGACTTAATGGAATTTAATTTACAATTTGAAATTGTTGCAATATCAAAAGGGACGCAGTGGCTCATTGGCTAAGATGCCGAACTTGTAGATCAGAAAGGTCAACAGTTCAGTGGTTTGGATCCCTAGCACCGCGTAATGGAGTGAGCTCCTGTTACTTGTCCCAGCTTCTGCCAACCTAGCAATTCGAAAGCATGTAAAAATGTGAGTAGAAAAATAGGGACCACATTTGGTAGGAAGGTAACAACGTTCTGTGCACCTTTGATATTTAGTCATGTCAGCCACATGACCACAGAGGTGTCTTCGGACAGTGCTGCCTCTTTGGCTTTGAAACGGAGATGAGCAACACCCCCTAGAGTTGGGAATGACTAGCACATATGTGCGAGGGGAACCTTTCCCTTTACCTTATTATTGTTGCAATGTTAATTATTAGTTCTGTGTTAGAATCTTCATTGGCCATTGTCCCGAAGATGCTTTTCAAAAGGCAACTGGGCTTCCTTCGTTTTTGTTGTTGTTGAAAACATGTTTCTTGAAGAAACCAGTTCTGAAGCAGCTTCTTGGATGAGAAGTGAAACATTTTCAAGAAGAAGAAGAAAATTAGAAAGTCCAGTTGCCTTTTGAAAAGCACCTTTGGGACAACCATGACCTGGATGATTGAGAAGCTCCTTAGAAACTTCATGTCAGGCGTGCCTCATTTAGTATCCAAGAAAGAAACCCCCCAACTCCATTTGAATAGAGATAAAGGTACTTTTACTGGACATGAAATGAAAACAGTTAAAGAAAAGCAAGATCTGAAGCAAAAAAAGCGCAAACGTGTACATATCAAATGTTTACCCAGGAGCCTCCCCCCCGGTTACCCCAACCCAATGGCCAATCTGCAACTCCCAAAGGTGTCATGTGGGGTGCATCTTCAAGTGGCCTCATTCAGCTGGTATGCAGAAACGGTTGACCTTGACCAAGCCCAAACACGAGCCATCAGCATGCACAGAAGGTGGTGAGAACAAAACTCCCATCATAATAACTCCTCCAGCACCTAGCAATCCCCCCCAAAATACCATGAGCCCCCACCCTCCCCATTACTATGGCAGCCAATAGCAAGCAGGCAAAATAGAGGTTGACACTTCATAGGCATTTATAGTTTTCTGAAATATTGTATTGTATTGTATTATTTGTATGCCGCCCTTCTCCGGGAGGACTCAGGGCGGCGAACAATTCAAGGGGGGAAAAAAGGGGAACATAAAAAGACAAAATACAAATAATAAAAGTAGACAACAGTCGCACAACCATACATGTCGAGAGGGGAGGGAACTCATCACCCCCAGGCCTGCCGGCAAAGCCAGGTTTTGACGGCTTTTCGGAAGGCCTGGAGAGAGGTGAGGGTCTGAATCCCTGCAGGGAGTTCATTCCAGAGGGCCAGAGCTGCCACAGAGAAGGCCCTCCCCCGGGTAATAGCCAGGTGGCATTGGCTGGTAGATGGCACCCGGAGGAGGCCAACCCTGTGAGATCTAATGGGTCTGTGGGAGGTAATTGGCAGCAGGGGGTCTCTCAAGTACCCAGATCCAATACCATGAAGGGCTTTATAAGTTACGACTAGCACCTTGAAGCGTATCCAGAGACTGATCGGTAACTCGTTTGCAGTGAATGGTTCAGTTCATATACATGTTTTTACATGTCAAGCTGATGGCTGGTGAAGGACTTGTTTTGACCTTAATTCCATAAGAATTTAGGAACCCAAGGACAGCTTATTTCAAGATAAGCCTACTAGGACTTTCAGGTTAATAGTAGGGCGTTTCATCTGTAGCTTCACTGATGGAGATTTGCCTGATACACAAGGAAAGGCTTTCTTTTCTACTGCCATGAACTCCATTGTCAATATATCTCTACTTCTTCTGATATTAGGGAAGGAGGCAAAACCTCTGAACAGAAAGGAGTCAACATTGATTTAAAGTGCTGGCCAGTTTTACAATTATTATTTGATTGTGTGCATTTCTGTCCATCATGGCTGTGAGGTCCCAAAGGGAAGTATGGCTGTAAGTAGCCATTGTCACCAATTTAGCAGTGCCCCAGGAGTAGACGTAGCTTATGGAATGCTATGGATGGAGGCGATAACCTGGAAGAGGAATTGGACACCCAGCTGTGAGGCTGCTGTGATACCTCTATAGACGTTTTACTTATAATTGCGTAGATCAGGGGGTACAACAATACAATAGCAGAGTTGGAAGGGACCTTGAAGGTCTTCTTGTCCAACCCCCTGCTTAGGCAGGAAACCCTACACGCCTTCAGACAAACGGCTATCCAACATCATCTTAAAGGCTTCCAGTGTTGGGGCATTCACAACTTCTGGAGGCAAGTTGTTCCACTGATTGATTGTTCTCACTGTCAGGAAATTTCTTCTTAGTTCTAGGTTGCTTCTCTCCTTGATTAGTTTCCACCCATTGCTTCTTGTTCTACTCTCAGGTGCCTTGGAGAATAGTTTGACTCCCTCTTCTTTGTGGAAACCCCTGAGATATTGGGTGTCAAACTCAAGGTCCGTGGGCCGGATCCGGCCCTCGGGGTGCTTACATCTGGCTCACGGGGCCACCCTGGAAACAGTGAAGGAGCGGCCCATGGTGCCCCTGCCAGTGAAAATGAAGCTTGGGAGGACTATGAGCAGCCCCCCCACCCCCAAGCTCCATTTTCATTGGTAGAGGATTGCAGGATGTCATTGCAGCCTAAAACAGAGCTTGGGAGACCATTTTTGCTGGCAAAGCACTCGGGTCACCATAAGCACCCCTGACACTAGTGATGTCGTGCTGGCCATACCCACCTGCTACGTCCACCCCGCCCCTTGAGGTCCAACACAACCCTGATGCGGCCCTCAATGAAATCGAGTTTGACACCCCTGATGAAGACTCTGAATATATGTTTACCTCTTCTGTCGTGTTCTCATCATATGCTAAATAATAATAAATTGTTATTTACTCTTGACTGCCACTTGCTGCACAGAATATTGGGGCAACTTCAAGAGGAATAATTGTGTTCGGAAATGCCTAACTTAAAGCAGTGCCATATTGAATTAGAATTGAGACATGCTTCTTGTTAGAATCATAGTGCTGGGAGGGATCTTGGAGGTCTTCTCGAGACAGGAGACCAGGGGTGGGTTTCAACTGGTTCGCGGCAGTCCCCGCGAACCGGTTGTTCGGCGAACCTGGAAGTAAGTAAATTCCGGGAACGGCAAAGGGCCCACCCACCCGCCTGCGCTCCTTACCCGATTTTGATGAGTTCTGCGCTTCCACGCATGTGCAGGATGCATACAGCGCCTGCGCGATCCTCCAGGAGCAGCTGGAGCATCGCACAGACGCTAGTACGCATGCATGCACTGCGCGCGTGCATGAGGACGCCGCCGGCCCCGTTCCAACCAAACGCCACCCCTGCAGGAGACCTTCCTTGACTCATCTATGTCACTTTAGCAGTGGATCAGCATTGAATTGGCAACTTTTATATAGTCTTGTAAATAGAGGTTTCCTAGTTTTCTTGAAAGTAGCTCTGATGAAAATTGATTAAAACATGCTAAAGCATTTATGTCGTACACTCCTTTGTTCTGAATAAATTGCCTTTAAGTAGTAAGCTAATATACATTAATACTATAGTATTTGTTCGGTGATAGATGATCAACTAGAGAAGTAAAATTTCAGTCAGTTTCCCCCTGCTTTCCCCATTTATTATCAATTAAAAGTGGAAAATTTATATTTTCAATACATTTAAACTTTGCCATTTTATTTAAATTTGTTAGCACTTTATTTCCACTATAACTCACTAGGCTTAGTTCCAATTCCAGAGCATAATATTTCTAACTAAAATTTCAAAGCCCTTAATGAGTCACACAATAATTGTCTATACTAAATAATACCAAACTGCATTGTTTTACAATAATGAATAATCATGCGGGAACGAGAAGCATTTTGAAAGATTCCAATTTTACATTTCCGCATAAAAAGCTGTGAAATCCCTCCAACCCGAAGGCAAATCAGGAAAAAGTCCCACTTAGCTGGTATTTATTAACTGATTGGCTCGATGAAATATTGCTTCCGATTATTAACTTGAAATACAGGTTTGCTTAAAAGTGTAATGGGGATTTTATTATTGAATGTGTCTGACCTTGTATGATGAAAGGTATGCTACTCTAAAAGAATTCATGTTAAAGTTATGGATATGGTTGCCATCTTGTCTTTGTTCTGCTGAAAGCCACACGAAATTTTGGCAATCTACATTTCGTAAATAACCAGATGCTGATGAATACAGATTGCCAAAATTGCATCATGATTTTGAGTGTGGTTTAATCAAAAACAGTAAATCAAAACTGATGATTTCAACAAGACATAATTGTCATGCTTTCACAGGGAAAGCAAATAGCGATGGTATTTCACTATTCATTGGCTTACACCCACATAATGTATAATTAAGATAATGTGGTACATAGTTAAAACAGAAGCATAGTTGCACTTTACAAGGAGATTTAAAATTCACAGCAGAAAGTTTTGAGATCAGTCCTCACTCAGCATGCTGCCTACACACCATGTGTCTTTAAAAAAAAATTGTGAGACGCTGCTAGGTTTTCTAATATTTGTTGCTGATATGTGAATTTTTTTTTTAACAAATGAAACTTTCCAAAGTTTATGAAGAGTTTTGCAAGCGTTTAGTTACTAAATTCAGTCGCATCAAGAAAGTTCCTTTTACATGAGGATCCATTCAAAAAACAGCATTTGTTTTAAATTTAGAAAATTGTTTTTTAAAAAGCACCCTCCCTTAAAATTATGACACCGACATTTGATGTGAACATGGAGACCCCTAAAAAAAGTGGAGAATTTTTTTAAAAAGTCTACCATTATTATTTTTTTGATTTGATTGATTTGATTTGATTTATTGCATTTCTATGCCGCTCTATTCCCAGAGGGACTCAGGGCGGCTCACAAACCAAAGTAAGGGGGGGATACAAACAGGAGGAAAACAACGGACAAACAACTATAACAATTTAAAAACAATCAACAACCACACAATTCGAGCGGGGACAGGGAACTCGTCAGCCCCAGGCCTGTCAGAACAGCCAGGTTTTAAGAGCTTTGCGGAAAGCCTGAAGGGTGGTGAGGGTCCGAATCTCCACGGGGAGCTCGTTCCAGAGGGCCAGAGCAGCCACAGAGAAGGCCCTCCTCCGGGTGGTAGCCAATTGGCATTGGTCAGTAGATGGAATTCGGAGGAGGCCTAGTCTGTGGGATCTGATAGGTCTGTTGGAGGTAATTGGCAGCAGGCGGTCTCTCAAGTACCCAGGTCCAATACCATGAAGGGCTTTTCATAGATACTCACAAATATGTCAAATCAAATTAGCTGTATGTTTGGTAGGTTATGCTGAGGAAGAACTGGGACTTGTGGTAAGTGAAAATTCAGACTGAGGATTCAGTCTGGACGGATCCCAACGATTGGGACCAGAGGTTTAATCTTCTGAGCAACTTCTGTCTTACCAGAGTGTGTGTTTAGGCTGTTCTACCCTGTTTTCCCCAAAATAAGACCTCCCTGGATAATAAGCCCAATTGAGCTTTTGAGTGCATGCGCTAAAATAAGCCCTCTCCTGAAAATAAGCCCTCTCCGAAAATATTGCAACACAGCAGCAGCCATGAGATGACCATGCTCGCCGCCTCCTGCACCTCAAAAATAATAAGACCTTCCCGAAAATAAGGCCAAGTCATGTTTCGGGGAAACATGATATGCATTATATTTATGTGGTGCCTGGTTGTGTGTGGCATTTGAGTTATTGATTGGTGTGTTAATGGCCGGTTATTAAGTTGTTGGCTTCCTTGTGGTGCCAAGTCCTCAGTTCCTAAATACCTGATAAGCTGAGGTAAATGCATGAGGAGGGGCTCCAGAATGAGTCCAAAACCTCGATTCCGGAGACTATTCCTGATTGGATCCTTCAACATTATCTTGGATGCATATATTTTCCTTCATTCATAAGTGAAAAGCATTTAAGCAAAGCTCATGAAAAGTAAACGTGGAGCTATAAGAGCCGTGGTGGTACAGTGGTTAACATGCAGTATTGCAACTACTTCTGCTGCCTGCTGGCTGCCTGCAATTTGGCAGTTCAAATCTCACCAGGCTCAAGGTGGACTCAGCCTTCCATCCTTCTGAGGTGGATAAAATAAGGACTCAGATTGTTGGGGGTAATAGGCTGACTCTGTAACCTGCTTAAAGAGGGATGTAAAAGCACTGTGAAATGGTATATAAGTCTAAGTGCTATTGCTATACATGAAGTAATTTGTTCAAGTGACTTTCTGTAGGGATACCGAGAAACATTAGAATACATTTTTTATATCTGCAACATTTCACTGTATCTTCTGACGATCACCCATAAAATTATCCTCAGAGTTGTGGAGCCTGCAGCCCTCCAGATCTTTGATATCAAGTCAGAATAGTAGCAACAACTGGAGAGCTACAGCCGTGGTGTCCTCCGGGATTGGGCAGCATAGAAATTTAATAAATGAAATGAAATGACACACAGTGCTGGCACAGTGATTAGAATGCAGTATTGCAGGCTAATTCACTGCTCACTCCAGCAGTTCGATTCTGAACAGCTCATGGTTGATTTAGTCTTCCATCCTTCCAAGGCAGAGGTGGGTTCCTACCAGTTCGCACCTATTCGGTAGAACCAGTTCATCAAATCTACCGAACCGGTTAGAAGAGGTTCCACCCGTGGACCCGGAAAGCAGGCCACACCTACAGAAGAGGTTCCAAAATTTTTTGAAACCCACCACTGGTCCTTGGATATGATTGTTCTACACTATCATGCTCATATTTATAAAACTCAGTTCCTCTGTGAAAGTAAGGATGACTACTGCGTTTGTGGTGGTCCTTGGATATGATTATTCTACACTATCATGCTCATATTTATAAAACTCAGTGCCTCTGTGGAAGGTAAGGATGACCGTTTGTGGTGCAATCAGAACATTGCGTGTGTTGAAGTTGTTTTAACGCAAACCAAAGATGCCTTTTAAAAAACAAGTTTACATCATATTCTTATGCCTGCCAGTGCTGTGTGTGAGGTAATTTAAGGTGGTTCTGACAAGTGTCGTCGGCATCTTCATATCCGGTCACATGGGTGGCAAGCCACTCCCATCCGGTCACATGGGTGCAAGCCACTCCCACAAAGGCGGCCACACCTACAGAGTAGGTTTGAACAATTTTTGAAACCCACCACTGTTCCAAGGTCAGTAAAATAAGGACCCAGACAGGCTGACTCTGTCAACCGCTTAGAGAGGGCTTTAAAGCACTATGAAGGGGTATACAAGTGCTATTGCTACTACTACAGGAGTCCTTCTCCACAATTCTGCACTATACTTCCAAAGACCCCAGAGAGAAACTGTCATTTGATAAAGTTTGCATTTACTTCCTAATATTATTTACACAAAAGATTGTGTAAAGGTTTTTTTTTTAAAAAAAAAACTGCTCTTTTTTTAAAAAAAAAGCTTTCTTGTTTGCTGTTAACTTTTAAATCAAGATTGAAGCATTTAGGCAAAGGCCAAATAATCTGGACCTTTAATCTGCAGCTCTCAGCTTTGCAAACTGCAGCTCCAGCATTAGCTGTAAAACTCATGATAAGGGAGGGTGGGGGGGGAGCAAGGTGCAAGTCCCTCTCCGATAACCTCCTGACTCTGACATTATAGGTCTTTCTGCTGGAATTGAGTTCTACATCTTCCTTGATTGGTTATTGTCACAGATGAGTAATGGAGGCACCGTCTCATTTCCCCCATGGCACAATGAACCAGTCCATCAGAGAGGCACAGCTGTGAGCCAGAGGGGCAGACCAGATTAAAAAAAAGGAAGCGGTTAAACTTACAAGGGCCACCACTGAGTGGACGGAATACCTGCAGCCTTCGCTGAATAATAAACTAGACGAGGACAAGGGGCTGATTTGAAATTCCATTAATCAAACTGCTCCCTGTCTCTTCAATAAGGTGTTTAGATATATTTTTTTTAAAAAAAGAGTAAATATCATTGAAAAGAGCAGAGAAATTACTGAGAGAAATGGGACACCAGGGTAATATTTGGATTAAGGTACTTTGAAGGTATCTTCAATCCTTTGGAGAGGTAAGCAGAAAACGCCTCAAACATATTGAACATGTCAAAAAAAAAAAAAGAAGAAGAAGAAGAAGGTAGGAAGGAACGGATGGTAAACACAACATCCTTCCAGTTTATTGTTTGAAGTTTTCACCTTTGGCAAACCTGTGTGTGTGTCTGTGTGTGTGTCTGTGTGTATGTCTGTGTGTGTGTGAGAGAGAGAGACAGACAGACACACACAGAGAGAGAGAGAGAGAGAGAGGCATGCAGACAGATGAGAGAGAGAGAGGCAGGCAGGCAGATGAAAGAGAGAGAGAGAGGCAGGCAGGCAGGCAGGGAGGCAGGCAGATGAGAGAGAGAGGCAGGCAGACAGACAGATGAGAGAGAGAGAGAGAGGCAGGCAGGCAGGCAGACGAGAGAGAGAGAGAGAGGCAGGCAGGCAGGCAGATGAGAGAGAGAGAGGCAGGCAGGCAGACAGATGAGAGAGAGAGAGAGGCAGGCAGGCAGGCAGGCAGACAGATGACATGCACAGAGAGAGAAAGTCAGGCAGGCAGGCAGATGAGAGAGAGAGAGAGAGTCAGGCAGGCAGACAGATGAGAGAGAGAGAGAGATAGGCAGGCAGGCAGGCAGAGATGAGAGAGGGAGGGCAGGCAGGCAGATGAGAGAGAAAGAGAGCGAGGCAGGCAGGCAGGCAGATGAGAGAGGGGGGGGCAGGCAGGCAGACAGACAGATGAGAGAGAGAGAGAGAGAGAGAGGCAGGCAGGCAGGCAGATGAGAGAAAGAGGGAGTCAGGCAGGCAGATAGATGAGAGAGAGAGAGAGGGAGGCAGGCAGGCAGGCAGACAAATGAGAGAGAGAGAGAGGCAGGCAGGCAGGCAGATGAGAGGGAGGGAGGGAGGGAGGGAGGGAGGGAGGGAGGGAGAGAGAGAGAGAGAGAGAGAGAGAGAGAGAGAGAGAGAGAGAGAGAGAGAGAGAGAAGCAGGGGGCTTCTGATGACTACCTGGTGTAGTCCCTACAATTTTCTTGGAAATATTTCAGAACTGGCTTTGTCATTATCTCCTTCCTAGGACTAAGAGTGAGGGATTGGCTCAAAGTCACCCAGTTGGCTTTTGTGGTAGAGATAGCGATAGCAATAACACTTACTGCTTCATAGTGCTTTGCAGCTCTCTCGAAGCAATTTACGGAGTCAGCCTATTGCCCCCAATGCCCTGGGTCCTCATTTTACCTACCTCAGAAGGATGGAAAGCTAACTCAACCTTCAGCCTGGTGAGATTTGATTTGCCAAACTTCTGGTAGCCAAACTCATAGTGTGCTGCAGCTGCCAAAAGAGCTAATGAAGTTCTAGGCCGCATCAACAGAAGGATAGCATCAAGATCATGGGAAGGGATAGTAATGCTCCATATTTCACTAGTGCATCCATATTTGCAATGCTGCATTGAGTTCTGGTCAACACCACACAAAAAAGAGACTTAAGTCCCAGATAAGAACAACAAAGATATAAAGGGATATGGACAGATGAGAGAACTAGGTTCATTTAACCTAACAATGAGAAGGCTTGGGGAGATATGATAGTAGTCTTCCAATATTTGAAATATCTAATAGACCAGAGGGCAGAAGAAGAAGTAATGGGTAGAGCAGAGGTGTCAAACACAAGGCCCGTGGGCCAGATCCGGCCCGCTGGGTGCTTAGATCTGGCCCATGCGGCCACCCTGAAAACAGCAAATGACCAGCCTGTGATGACTCTGCTAGCAGAGGATTGCAAGAGGCCGTTCCCAGCCAGTAGTGGGATTTAAAAAAAATACTACTAGTTCTGTGGGCATGGCCTGGTGCATGCGGCATGGTTTGGTGGACGTGGCAGGAGAAGGATATTGCAAAATCCTCATTCCCTCCCTACTCCAGAGAAAGGATACTGGAAAATCTCCATTCCCGCTGGGAGAGATCATCCGTAGGCACGGGATTAGATACCATCAATATGCGGACGATACTCAATTGTATCTGTCCGCCCCGTGCCAAATCAATGAAGCGGTTGACGTAATGGACCGGGGACTCGAAGCCGTCATGGACTGGATGAGGATTAACAAGCTTGTGCTCAACCCAGAAAAGACCGAGTGGCTGTTGTGTTTTCCTCCCAAAAATTCGGCCATTAATCCAACACTCAGGCTGGGGGGTCAAATTCTACACCCCTCAGAGAGGGTTCGCAACTTGGGAGTCCTCCTGGATTCACAGCTGTCATTCGACCATCATATAGCAGCTGTGACCAGGGGGGCATTCGCCCAGGTACGCCTGGTGCGCCAGTTGCGACCCTACCTGAACCGGGAGGCTCTCACAACAGTCACTCGGGCCCTCGTGATCTCTAGGCTGGAATACTGCAATGTGCTCTACATGGGGCTGCCCTTGAGGAACATCCGGCGACTTCAGCTAGTACAGAACGCAGCCGCGCGAGTGATCGCGGGTGCACCCCGATTCACCCGCATTACACCTATCCTCCGCGAGCTGCGCTGGCTACCTGTCGATCTCCGGATGCGCTTCAAGGTGCTATTGACCACCCATAAAGCCCTACATGGCAGTGGATCTGGATACTTGAGAGACCGCCTTCTGCCAATTACCTCCCTACGGCCTATAAGATCTCATAGGTTGGGCCTCCTCCGCATCCCATCGGCCAGCCAATGTCGGCTGGCAACCACAAGGAGGAGGTCCTTCTCAGTAGCGGCCCCGACCCTTTGGAACGAACTCCCCGTAGAGATCCGTACCCTCACCACCGTCCAGGCCTTCCGCACAGCCTTGAAGAACTGGCTCGCCCGTCAGGCCTGGGGATAAGGACCATTACCCCGCCCGAATGTTGTATGCATGTTGCGTATTATTTTATTATGTGTTGTCGTCTTAGTACTGTATTGTATTGTATTCCCCTCTCCCTGGTTTCTGTGAGCCGCCCTGAGTCCCCTCAGGGAAAAGGGCGGCCTACAAATAAAATCAATTCCAATTCCAATTCCAATTCCCTCCCCACTCCAGGGGAAGGATACTGTAAAATCTCCATTCCCTCCCCACTCCAGGGGAAGGTTACTGCAAAATCTCCATTCCCTCCCCACTCCAGGGGAAGGATACTGTAAAATCTCCATTCCCTCCCCACTCCAGGAGAAGGATACTGTAAAATCTCCATTCCCTCTCCACTCCAGGGGAAGGATACTGTAAAATCTCCATTCCCTCTCCACTCCAGGGCAAGAATACAGCAAAATCTTCCTTCCTTCCTGATCAGCTGGGACTCGAGAGGCAGAGAATAGATGGGGGTGGGGCCAGTCAGAGGTGGTATTTACCGGTTTTCCGAACTACTCAAAATTTCCACTACCGGTTCTCCAGGATTGGTCAGAACCTGCTGAATACCACCTCTGGTCCCAGCTGAAAACAGAGCTCGTGAGAGGCCCCCTAGAGCTCCATTTTCATTGGCAGAGGGTTTCAGAAGGCCATCCTAGCTGAAAACAGAGGTTCTTAGGGCCTTCCTGAGCTGTTTTCACTGGCAGGAGGCTGTTCCAGCCAAAAATGGAGCTCGGGCTCCCCATTTTTGATGGCAGAACACTCGGCCCCCTACACGAGTGATGTCAAGTTGGCCATGCCCACTCTGGCCATGCTTCCCTCCCCACTGGCCCTCCAAGGTCAAACACAACCTTGATGCAGCCCTTAATGAAATCAAGTTTGACCCTCATGGGGTAGAGGATTGTTAAAGAAAGACTTAACCTAGAACTAAAGAGAACTCTTCTGACAGGGAGAACAATTAATCATTGGAATCGCTTGCCCCTGGAATTGTGGTGTTCTATCACTGGAGTTTTCAAGAATAGACTAGACAACAATTTGTCTGGGATGATTCAAGGACTCCTATATTTAGCACAGGGCTGGACTAAAAGACCTCTCTTTCCAGCCATATCATTCTATGTTTCTAACAGACCAAAGCAGAGTTTTCAATGATTGCTTGGCTGTTTCTAAGTAACACTAACTCCTGCAGATATCTTTTCTACAGCAACCATCTCGAACTAAGAGCTCTCAGGTAACACTGTAGGATGATCAGTCTTCCTCCTGCAGAATCCCCTCGACACACACTAGCATGGTAGCTGGAACAGCACCATTAACCACTCTCAAAGATATGTGAATCTTTGCAGGTAGTGGGGCAGAAGAGCAATGTTATTAGTTTATCCCTTGAATAGTTGAAGAAAAGAATTGCATTTATATGCCCATAATATCTGGAGTTGTTTCCAAATCACTACTCGCCAGCCCATGTTGCAATAAGGACTGTTGACATCCCACGAGAAGGCTGGCTGGAAATTAAATTGAGGTCCTGGTTGTACAAATTGGTGCTTTCTCATTGCTAATAGAGCTCCTAAATAGACAATGAAAATCACACGGCATTGTGTGCATAGTTAATGATATCACTGCTTCCCCAGTGCATCTCATGCTGGGTTGTGAAGCCATCAGTGACCTTGTAGTCTCCTGCTGATGGTTTCATTGGGGTTACTTAACTATTCCACTATCAGACAAGAGGGAATGAGTACACTGCTTCAGAAAGAAGAGCAGTACTCCCGGGAGATACGCTTGATATTTATTTTATGTGGTATAAATGTTGGCAAAGGATGGGGTGGTTACTCATAACTTATTCACAATTGAAGAGTTTTGGGCCAACTATCCAATGATACCAGAAATACTTCTGTGAGCTTCAACAACATTATTTCTCAGGACTTTCAGGAGTCACGTTTTTTTACAACCCTGTCATCTTAATTCGGGGTAGAGTCAGGGCAACTGGATGAAGCTGAGAGTTTACTGGCTGGATGCCTTTTCTGATGCCTAAGTGGAGTTCACAGCAGATATTTTCTCTTTGTGCCCTAGGAGAAACATCTGGGATTCAACTCTCAACTTTCCGAGTGGGAAAGTCACCACCAGGCCACCACACTGCTCACTTTCAGGAGCCAAGTGAACTTCTAATAGTTTCCTTGTCTCAATCAATCAATCTGCCCCCAATCCCCAAAATAAGAAAATACAGCTAATTCCCCCAAAAGGAAAAAAAATATTCCACTGCTGTGCCTATTAGTGAAGTCATTTTGTATCTGTTCTGACCTCTAGTAACTTGCCAAATTTTGCTGAGAAAGTGATGTTACTAGTATTTAGTAATTATTGCATTATTTTTCCCTCTGCCCATAAGGAAGATTTTAACCCTTATTTTATATATTTCTGTAGGAAGAAATATCCCTCTGGTTCAGTTCCAAGCTGGGGGAAAGTCACTGGAAACATGGGGGCTGATTGGAAAAATGGTTTATGATGAAGCAGAACCACATGGTTCTGAGCAGCTAACAAAATGGAGTCAAGAGTGGAGAGTTTTTATACCTTCTCTGAGTTTTGCACTTGAGCTTCCTGTTCCTGTGCAAGGACATACATTCTACTGACTGTTGTGAGACTCCCATGAGGCCATGTAGGGGTTATGCAGGGATCATAGTTGGCTCTATAGGCAAAGTACAAATCCAAAGTACAAGGTGTTTGTCTGAGCTAAGTTTGGTTGAAGTTTGGTCTGCTCTGAGAGTGATGCAATTCTATTGTGGCTTAATGGCTTTGTCCTGTGTTGGATCTTGAGTGGGGGCTAATCCTACCATTCTGTCTTTGTTTCAAAATGTCCTGTCTTGAATGGATTGCTAAATCTGCATTTCTAAAGGGTGTTCTTCTTTATTTTTGTAAGCCGCCCGGAGTCCTTTGGGATTGGGCGGCATATAAATGTGGTTAATTAAATTAAATTAAATTCTGAATAGGCTGTCCCAAACTTTCTTAATGGGCCCAAAATATCTTCTTGGGGTTACTAAGACTGAGTCTGCTTCTTGCCTCCAAAAAAACACATGTTTCTCCATTTCTCATTTAGGAAAATGTAATATTTTGCCTTTTTAATGTTTCCCAAAATATTTCATTCTCCTGGGGGCTGACTTTCTACACTTCTAACACTCTCACCACTGTCAAACTATTCACTAAGGTGGCAGTACTATTACTATTAGTCTTCTCATCGTTCCATCTCCTCCCATGTATGACTGCATGACTGTAACTTTGTTGCTTGTATCCTTATGATTGATATCGATTGTTTCTTGATTGCTTATTTGTACCCTATGACTATCATTAAGTATTGTACCTTATGATTCTTGACGAATGTATCTTATGTTTTTAAGTACACTGAGAGCACATGCACCAAAGACAAATTCCTTGTGTGTCCAATCACACTTGGCCAATAGACACATCCGAACTAAACAGTGTTGTTTCTCTGTGTCATAATTTTGTATTTATTTATTTATTACTTTGTCATCTTTATGTAGTTTATTGCAGATGGTAACCCTTTGAGAGCTGTATGCAATGAAGTTTCATTTTAATGAATGCTGATTAGTGTAGATTTAAAGTGACAATAAAGAAATTCTATCTATCTATCTATCTATCTATCTATCTATCTATCTATCTATCATCTATCATTCATCTATCATCTATCATCTATCATCTATCATCTATCATCTATCATCTATCATCTATCATCTATCATCTATCAATCATCTATCATCTATCATCTATCATCTATCATCTATCATCTATCATCTATCATCTATCATCTATCATCTATCATCTATCATCTATCATCTATCAATCATCAATCATCTATCATCTATCATCTATCATCTATCATCTATCATCTATCATCTATCATCTATCATCTATCATCTATCATCTATCTATCTATCTATCTATCTATCTATCTATCTATCTATCTATCTATCTATCTATCTATCTATCATCCATATCATCTATCATTTATCATCTATCTATTTATCATCTCTCTATCATCTATCATCTCTCTCTCCCCTCAAAACAACACTATAGAGCACTGCACACCAAGACAACTAGACACAAGGACAGTTTTTTCCCTGAATACCATCACTCTGCTAAGCAAATAATTCCCTCAACACTGCCGAACTATTCACTAAGGCTGCATTACTATTACTATTAGTCTTCTCATCGTTCCTATCACTTCGTTGCTTGTATCCTTATGATTTATATTGATTGTTTCCTACTATGATTTGATTGCTTATTTGTACCCCATGACTATCATTAAGTGTTGTACCTTATGATTCTTGACGAATGTATCTTGTCTTTATGTACGCTGAGAGCACATGCACCAAAGACAAATTCCTTGTGTGTCCAAACACACTTGGCCAACAAAGAATTGAATTCTATTTTATTCTAAACTGAACATACATCTTGGTCACTGCTACAGAAGCTGTGTAGCTTTTTTTTACCCTGGCTGCTACCCCAAATGCATGGTCTTGTTTCAAGAGAAGAGGGATGTATTTGTGTCAAGCGATCTCGGATTCCTGCATTCCCTCAAGTGTATCCCCATCTGCTTCGGGGAGCTCTCATTGCAATATGCAGGGACTGCAGGATAAGCACACCATTTCCCTGTCAATACTTTCCTATTAGCCTCCTGCAGCCATACATCATTGTCTTGCTGGCCTGCAGTTTGCTTATCTTCGTCTCGGAGGCTGCCTTTGATTTATCTAACGTCCAGGTTAATGAGGCATGGAGCCCTGGGTGGCTCCAAGGATGATGCACTCTTGTATAAAAATGCTTAAGGAAGGGATCAAGTGATAATCCATTCTGGACTAAAAGGCAGGGCTCTTCAGCAAATGTTGCATTTCTCAATCGCTAAACTCAGTCTGTAATAGCTGCCTGCAAATCACCAGCATTTGAGGCAAAGCAATAACAGTGACCCTTTCAAAACTGAGGGGCAAAAGAGAGCTGGTCTCTGTGTGTATACATTTGTATTTGTGTGTGTGTGTGCTTGTGTGTGTGTAAAATTAGATTTCAGTTCCAGTTTTCAAGAGGAAGGAAACTGCATACTTTAACCTCTCCCTTATTCGTTTTATTTAGTGTATGGCATATCATATATAGATGACGAGTGTTGTGGTGGCCTAAAGTGGGAGCTCTCGCCTCTCAATCAGGAGGCTGTGAGTTTGATCCTAGGTAGAGGCAGATATTTCTCTCTCTGAGCATACTGAGGATATAACTGCTGCAAAAAAACTCCGCATTGGCAACAAGAAGGGCACCCAGCCAGCTCCATTCAGTTGCCCAGACTCCACCCTGCAGGGGATTACGGGGTTGTTAAAAGAGGATGATGATATCATACACAGACTAGCAATATATATTAACAATTCACCTAGATTAGTAAAACCCAATAAAATATAAATGTTAAAAAAGATCTAGGTCCAAATGCCAAATCACTAGGCCAGTGATGGCGAACCTTTTTGGCACTGAGTACCGAAAAAGGAGCGAGCGCATGCACGTGTGGCACCAAGTACCAAAAAGGGAGCACTTCATGCGGGGGGACGCGCTTGTCTGGGCTGCAACCAGGAAGACAAGCTGCCATGGGGACATACGCGCACAGAAAATGTACTTCTGGTTTCTGGTGCATACCTGCCTGCCAGCCAGCAAGTCTTCCGGTTATTGCCACACATGCACACACACCGATCAGCTGGCCAGCGTGAATGCTCACACTGGAAAATGGAAGATGAGCTCTTCCGGTTTCTGGCATTGCTGCACAGACAAAGGCCAGCTGATTGTCACATGCGTGCCAGAAACCCAGAAGAAGAACGGGTGCTGCCACGTATGCCAGGTGACACTTTGGGCACGCATGCCATAGGTTCTTCATCATGGCTCTAGGCCAGGGGTGGGTTCCTGCCAGTTCTAACCTCTTCTATAGAAGAGGTTCCACAAATCTACAGTGCCATTTAGAACTGGTTCCAGCTCCCTCCCCCCGCCCGTCTGCACATCATCAAGATGAAGAGCGAGAGGAGGAATTCTGGGAGTTGAAGTCCTCAAGACTTAAAACTGTCAAATTTGAACACCTCTGGGGTTTTTTTCTAAAAGGTTAGGGGTGCAAGGATCTTGTAACTTGACAGCTTTAAGACTTGCGCACTTCAATGGCAGAGTTCCTGAGCCAACATGACGGGAGGAGGAATTCTGGGAGTTGAAATCCACAAGTCCTAAAGCTGTCAAGTTTGAACACCCCTGGGGTTTTTGTTTCTAAAGGGTTAGGGGTGCAAGGGTCTTGTAACTTGACAGCTTTAAGATTTGTGTGCTTCAAATGCCAGAGTTTCTGAGCCAACATTTTGGTTGCTAAGCAAGAGCGTTGTTAAATGAGTTTCACCACATTTTACAAGTTGGCCACTCCCACCCGGTCACATGGTCAGCAAGCCACTCCCACCCAGTCACATGGCTGGCAAGCCACTCCCACAAAGCAGGCCACACCTACAGAAGAGGTTTTAGGCCATCTAACCATTGAAGTGCAGCATTGTTTATATTAAAAAAACTCAAATACTGGAGTTATCAAGGAATTGCGCAGCAGGTGTCCAAATGAAGTCAGAGATGCTGACATGAACTCATAGTTTTATGTAAATAAATATATTTTACATCTTCCGTGTACAAGAAAACAGATAGTCAGGAACACACTAACATCAACACAAGATCCAGAGCATACAAAAGAAAAAAAAAGGCAGGAAAAAAAGGAAACTCCCCTTTTACGCACACAGCAACCAATCCTAGCAGGGGCCAACACTCTCCAACCAATCAACTACAACTCTGTGTTCTGGCCCATTGTACAATTTTACTGTTCCGCCTACTAAATTTAAATATTTTAAAGGATTGATATGAGCCCTCAGGTTACAGCCAGTCATAATGTGACCTACAGTTTGATACAGGACTTAACGTCACATGGAGGGGAGGATATTATGCCTCATATATACAGAGATTCCTGGCAGATGCCATGTGAGAAGTGAATCCTATTTAGGATTGTCCATAGCTGAAGTGGTGGAACCTTTGTTACCCGCTCAAAAAGTTAATCTCCTAAGAATAGTTATTATCATAATGTGATCACACTTGTACGCAGAAATAAGTTAGTTTTAATATTTAATTTCCAGTAGTAGTGTTTTATTCCCTCCCTGGGATCTTAGTCAAAAATAACAGAAGCTTGACCGTGGCAAGGATAAATCACATTAGCGATTTCAATAACAGGGGTAATTACAAAGAGTATATATTGCAAATACACCAAGCGGTGAGGGCTGATTTAATTAACCTAAATGTTTCAATATCGGGATCAAATGTTGTGGGTGTGTATCACACAGAAGGCCTGTCGAAAATGCTTCTTCAAATAGTTGCACCAGAAGAGACCTCTGCTTGTTTTTACTGTGAACAAAAATACGTTCAATGAACTTTGGCCAGCTCCCCCGCTGGGCTGGTGCCACTGTTGTGATGGGTATGTTTTGGGGTTTAAAATTTTGCACTTTTGTTTGGTTTTATTGTTTGCCTTTGAAATTCCTTTAAAGAATAGATACCCTAAGATAGATAAATTATAGATAGATAGATAGATAGATAGATAGATAGATAGATAGATAGATAGATAGATAGATAGAGATAGATAGATAGATAGATAGATAGATAGATAGATAGATAGATAGATAGATAGATAGATAGAATGATTAGATCAATGGATGGATGGATGACTAGATAGATAGCTAAATGATAGATGTGATAGAGATAGCTAGCTAGCTAGCTAGCTAGCTAGCTAGCTAGATAGATAGATAGATAGATGATAGAATGGATGGATAACAAGAGAGAAAAGAGAGAGAGAGAGAGAGAGAGAGAGAGAGAGAGAGAGAGAGAGAGAGAGAGAGAGAGAGAGAGAGAGAATGATAGATACAGACAGATATATAAATAGATGATGTTGAATAAGATATGAACACAGTATTACTCTGCCTTCTGTCTGTTTTATGGAGCTGTTAAAAGATTTTGGAAAAGTACATACATACCTACATATTCTCCAAATAAGAATCAAGGGAAGAGATTTGCTTATTCTTTGTGATATACCCATCCATAGGTGGGACTGTTACCATCTTGGTTTATTGCACTCCCCAAGGGCTTGACCTGGATAATAAAGTCCCTCACTGGTCACTAACTTACATTATTGAGATCCAGTTCAGATTTTAATGGCATGACATGTTTACGAATGGTTATTGAGATGTAAATGATCTTCCCATGGGTTATTTAAGGCACACAGGAAGCCCCTTGATTAAAGGGGGAATGAACTATTGATCCCCCCACCCCCAGCAATTAAGAAAATAAATTTTAGCATTTACGTTCAGGCTTTTTTTTTAAAAAAAAAGAAACCTAAATGGTGATCAACGACCCGATCTGTAGTAGATTCTCTAAGTATTTATGCAGCCTCTCTCTCATTCTCTCCCTCTCTCTCTCCCTACCCCCTTCTCTCTCTGTCTCTTTGTCTCTCTGTCTCTGTGTCTCCCACTGTTTCTCTCTCTGTCTCTGTCTCTCTCTCTCTCTGTATGTGTGTGTCTGTCTGTCTCTCTGTCTCTGTCTCTGTCTCTCTTTCTCTCTCTCTCTGTAATAAAAGCTGAGATGGATTGTAAGCTGCTTCTGACTCCAAATCAAGTTTCTGGTTTTAGCTTGCTTTACCAATCAAGGGGTGGTTAAAGATTTCCTGGCAATGTAAGCAAAAATATTAAACTTATAAGGAAGGAAAATGTTTTACTTTTTAAAGTTATTTTTCAGCCTAGAGCACCATATTTGGATGTACTTAGGCACAGAGCCTCATAATGGTGAAACCTGAAATTCCTAAATTAACAAGCTGATGGAGTTTTCTTTCTTTTTCCTTTTTACTAGCAAACAGGTCACTTTTGCAATACCAAGGGTGCTACTGGCCTGTTGCCTGAAGAAGAGTTTGGTGCCCAAAGTTCAAAAGGAAGTAATGAATGATTCAAGGACAGGCTTAAAGCTACCTAGCCAACTACATCAGAGTGTCTAGGATGCTGGCTGGGTTCAAGAGGATGCTGAGCAAGCATTCATTATTTACTAGAATTGAGGTCCTACGCAGCATCCCCTCAGGGGTGGGTTCCTGCCAGTTCTAACCTCTATAGAAGAGGTTCCACAAATCTACAGTGCCATTTAGAATCAGTTCCAGCTCCCTCTTCCCACCTGTCCGCACATCATCAAGATGAAGAGGAGGAATTATGCAAGTTGAAGTCCACAAGTCTTAAAGCTGTCAAGTTTGAACACCCCTGGTTTTTTTTTTCTAAAGGGTTAGGGGTGGAAGGGTCTTGTAACTTGACAGCTTTAAGACTTGCGTGCTTCAAATGCCAGAGTTTCTGAGCCAACATTTTGGTTGCTAAGCCAAGAGTGTTGTTAAATGTGTTTCACCACATTTTACAAGTTGACCACGCCCACCCAGTCACATGGCTGGCAAGCCACTCCCACCCGGTCACATGGCCGGCAAGCCACTCCCACAAAGCAGGCCACATCTACAGAAGAGGTTCTAAAAAAATTTGAAACCCACCACTGCATCCCCTGCAACTAAACAATAGCATGACCAGCAGCAAAACTTCAAATGGGCTCTGTCAGTCTTCTTTTGAATTCCTTACATTGGCCTTTATGAGGCATTAACTTGGGGGCACCGGAGATAAATAAACACCATCTAAATCCAGCTGCCCGATGAAACCTAGAATGGAGAATGGGGGGAAATCACATTTTTTTTTTAAGATTTAAAGAATAGAATAACTGAGTTGGAAGGGACCTTGGAGGTCTTGTCTCTTTTGAAAAGCCTCCAGTGTTGGAACAATGAAAGAACGACGTTTAACACCATGAAATGAAAATATTGCCTATTCCGGATCCTTGAGAAGGATAAAGGATAGGTGGGACAAAAAATGTCAAATCCAGTCAAGCCATTCCACTGATTCATTGTTCTCCCTGTCAGGAAATTTCTCCTTGGTTCTAGATTGGTTCTTGATCAGTTTCTATCTAATGCTCCTTGTCCTGCCTTCAGGTGCTTTGGAGAGTAGGTTGACCCCTTCCTCTTTGTTGTAGCCCTTTAGATATTGGAACACTGCTCTCATGCCAACCCTTAGTCCTTCTTGTCTTTAAACTAGATGTAGTGAATTCCTGCAACCATTCTTCATATGTTTTAGCCTTCAATCCCCTAGTCCCGTGATGGTGAACCTATGGCACGTGTGCCAGAGATGGCATTCAGAGCCCTCTCTGTGGGCATACATGCCATCACCAGCTGTTCTTTTGGTCTTCATGGGTACCAGAGCGCCGTTTGGGGGGGCATTTTCCAGACTGTTCTTTAGCCATTTTGGGCCTGCTTTTCAGGCGATTTCCCAGGCTGTTTTGGGGCCCCAAAAATAGTGCTCAGGCAAGGGCGAATACCAGCTGGCTGGTACACATGTGCATACAAAAACCTGAAGACCAGCCAGCTAGCATGCGCATGGACACTGGTTAGCTGGTCTTTGGGTTTGCGTGCTCTGGCACACGCATTCCAGTTTGGGCAGGGGTGAAATTCTGACAGGTCCTGGAGAACTGGTAGTGAAAATTTTGAGTAGTCTGGAGAACCAGCAAATACCACCTCTGGCTGGCCCCAGAGTGGGGTGGGAATGGAGATTTTGCAATATCCTTCACCTAGAGTGGGGAGAGAATGGGGATTTTGCAATATCCTTCCCCTGGAGTGGGGTGGGAATGGGGATTTTGCAGTATCCTTCCCCCAGGAGTGGGGAGGGAATGGAGATTTTGCAATATCCTTCTCCTAGAGTGGGGAGGGAATGGAGAATTTGCAGTATCCTTCCCCCAGAAGTGGGGTGGGAATGGAGATGTTGCAATATCCTTCTCCTAGAGTGGGGAGAGAATGGGGATTTTGCAGTATCCTTCCCCTGGAGTGGGGAGGGAATGGGGATTTTGCAGTATCCTTCCCCCAGGAGTGGGGAGGGAATGGGGATTTTGCAATATCCTTCTCCTAGAGTGGGGAGGGAATGGAGAATTTGCAGTATCCTTCTCCCAGGAGTGGGGTGAGAATGGAGATTTTGCAATATCCTTCTCCTAGAGTGGGGTGGGAATGGAGATTTTGCAATATCCTTCTCCTTCCATGCCCGCCAAGCCACGTCCACAGAACCAGTAGTAAAAAAATTTGAATTTCACCACTGGGTTTGGGAACTCGGTGCTGAAAAGGTTCACCATCACTGCCCTAGTCATTTTTGTTCCTCTTTTCTGCACTCTTTCCAGAGTCCCAGTATCTTTTTTATGTCTTGGTGACCAAAACTGGATGCATGGTCTTACCAAGGCATTATAAAGTGGTATTAACACTTTGCGTGATGAAGAAGCAAGCACATAGCATCTGTCTGACTTCTTTCATTTTTCTAAATTTTCAGTTAAGTCATCTGCCACGCTTGCAGTTACCTTTTCTTCCAGACATGGGTTTTCTCGCCCTATCTGGGCCACAGAATATACTTTACAAAGTCAGATCCAAGACAGAGATCTATTTGAGAGTTAATTTTACTCAACACTTAGTTCTAATGCCATTGAGAGCTGACGCTTTAATAAATTATATTGTATGTTATCTCATAAAGGATTTTTTATTAGCACTTTGTTTTAGTTGAGACATTAGAAGTTCAGCAATTATTTAAGAGCTACATCATTTTGTTAAATGTGCGATCATATAACTTGAAATATCTGGCTCATAATTTGAGTTTGAAGTGGGGACAAACAAAATTATTTGGTATATTCAGTATGAATTTTTTAAAAAAAAACTTTTGATGATTTATTCATTTTATTTCCAGAGTAAAATATTATCTTATCAGATCAGGTGATACAGACGAAAATCAAGGTATCATCTAACGTGTGACCCGACAAATGCGCGCTCGACTAAAGCGCGCCGACAAAACCGCAGTGACAAAACCGTGACGTCATCAAGGCGCCGACAACAGCGCGCCTACAGAAGCGCGATTTAAGTTAAGGTAAGGGTTAGGGTTAGGGTTAGAGTTAGGTATAGGGTTAGGGTTAGGGTTAGGGTTAGGGTTAGGGTTAGGGTTAGGGTTAGGGTTAGGGTTAGGGTTAGGGTTAGGGTTAGGGTTAGGGTTAGGGTTAGGGTTAGGGTTAGGGTTAGGGTTAGGGTTAGGGTTAGGGCGCGCTTCTGTCGATGTGCTGCTGTTGACGCGCTTCAGCGCTCATTCCTCAGCGCGGTTTAGAACTCACGGTTTTGTCATCACGGTTTAGTCGGGTGCGCTTTTGTCGGTCGCCCTTTTGTCAGTGAACCCACCTAACGTGAAACAAACAGTAGAAGTAACACTTGGGCCACCTAATCAGCTGTGGGTTGAGCAGTATTAAAGCCAAATAAGAAAAGAAAGAAATACTAATATCTGTGACCTTCCTGAAAAAAAGCATCAAGATTGTTGTGCAGGTGGAATTCCTGAAAGCAGATATTGCAATAGAGAAGGCTGTGACCTATGATTGGTGTATCAGCTCATCCAGCTAAGATGGAAGAAAACTTGGCTTTTGGAGAGTGTACAAAATGAACAGCACAAGTTACGGGAAAAAGTTGGGTTTGTGCCTGAGACCAGACTAAAACTCACAGTCTTCTGGTTTTTAGCTTATTGTCTTCCCCGAACAATTCAGGTATCATTGAAGCACAATTTTGCTGATCTATATCTTTGGGAAGCATTCAACACGTAATTGAAAGGCAAGTATCAAGGATGCAGCTGTATCTGGGGGTGCAGATAACTAGCAATCTGAACTTCACATGTTATCCTTAGTGAAGTGTGCAAACCAGCATCTGCTTTTCCTGTGTCTTATGTGGAGCACATCTTTTTCCTTCTCCATCATCTATCTATTCATCATCTATTCATCATCTATTCATCATCTATTCATCATCTATTCATCATCTATTCATCATCTATTCATCATCTATTCATCATCTATTCATCATCTATTCATCATCTATTCATCATCTATTCATCATCTATCCATCATCTACTGTCTGTCTGTCTGTCTGTCTGTCTGTCTGTCTGTCTGTCTATCTGTCTATCTGTCTATCTGTCTATCTGTCTATCTGTCTATCTGTCTATCTGTCTATCTGTCTATCTGTCTATCTGTCTATCTGTCTATCTGTCTATCTGTCTATCTGTCTATCTGTCTATCTGTCTATCTATCTATCATCATCTATATCATTTATATCATCTATCATCTATCTATCATCTATCATCTATCAATCATCTATCATCTATCATCTATCATCTATCATCTATCATCTGTCTGTCTGTCTGTCTGTCTGTCTATCTATCATCTATCTATCATCTATCTATCTATCTATCTATCTATCTATCTATCTATCATCTATCTATCTATCTATCTATCTATCTATCATCTATCTATCTATCTATCTATCTATCATCTATCTATCATCTATCTATCATCTATCTATCTATCATCTATCTATCTATCATCATCATCTATATCATTTATATCATCTATCATCTATCTATCATCTATCATCTATCATTTATCATCTATCATCTATCAATCATCTATCATCTATCATCTATCATCTATCATCTATCATCTATCATCTATCATCTATCATCTATCATCTATCATCTATCATCTATCATCTATCATCTATCATCTATCATCTATCATCTATCATCTATCATCTATCATCTATCATCTGTCTGTCTGTCTATCTATCTATCATCTATCTATCTATCATCTATCTATCTATCATCTATCTATCTATCTATCTATCTATCTATCTATCTATCTATCTATCTATCTATCTATCATCTATCTATCAGGAAAATTGTCCATTCCTATCAATTGGTGCTTGAGGACTTTATTACCATGCATCTGAAGAAGGAAGCACTTTTTTATATGCTAAGATGTCTTGCCAGATGCTTCCAGAAGCTGCAACATGCAGTTCTTTCCCACCCATCCCATGCCAAACTTGCCATCAAAAAGGAAGGTTTAGTTTCTAGATTGTAGCAACACGTGGTTCTCTTGCAACCACCGTTCTTTACAGCTCACCTTTCAGTTGAGAATCCATGCAATGTAAGAAGAATATGGATTTCCCGCTCCCCGTTGTCTCTTCTTCTCCTGCTTCTGGCAGGTGTAAGCTAGACCCTGACTGCTAAATACTTTGTAATTAGTATGCCTGGGAGCAATCACTGTCATCTTACATCTGTAACTGAAGCGAGGGCACTGTTAGCATGACACTCTTCATTTCTCTAATGTCCCAAGCCTATAGATTCATACAAAGCAGCCTGAAGGATCAGCGTTTGATGCATGAACCACAAGGAGATCTCAGAAATGTATCTCTTTACAGTCACACCTGTCTGTGTTCTTATAGCGAGATGTATTATTCATACAGCATTGTGCTGAGTGTGGGGATAGCTGTTCAGGGATAGGATCGTCCTATGGAGTTTTCTTGCCATAAAATCCCCCTACTGTTTGTCTAGATCAATTTAGCTTGAAATATACAATCGTGTATTGGGATTCATTCACAGGATCACAAGAGTGAATTTGGGAAAGAGTGGCTTCACGTCCGGTGGTTTATGAAGCAGGGTAAGACAGAGTGGGTGACTTGCTTTCTATCCAGATCTGAGGTCCATCATGAAAACTTTGATGGGGATGAAGCGACGAGTAGATGGGACAGAAGTGAAAGGAGAAGTGAGCCCTTCTCTTTCTGTTTTCCCTTCCCCATCATCTAAATTCCTCTGCTTTTCTCAAAAAGAAGGAGCTTAGAAGATGAGAAATAACTGGCTGTGTCTTATGAAATTAGCAATAGCAATATAATAGTTTACTTTGGTGTTGTGACTCAGCAGAAGTTTGCTGTGAGTTGAGTCGGGATGCAAGATTAACAATGCAGCTGGAGCTCGTTAGTGTCATCTTCTGGTGATAAAAGGACGGATGGTGCCATGCCCTGGTTGCAGGAGTCAACGTTCATCATTCATCGGTCGTGGTTTGTTTGTGAGAGACACTTGGAGAAGTGATTTGCTTTCTGTAACCCTGATTCAAGGAGACACTTGGAGAAGTGAATTGTTTTGTAAAAGTTTTGTTTTGGATTCTGTTATCTTCTTGCCAGAGACTTTATTTATGTTTATTTTTGGGCTCGCAGCCAGTCTGAGCCGAGGACTGATAAAGTTCTTTCCTTTTAAGTTTGTCTGCCTGTCGTCTTTGAACGAGCGGAGAAGGGGGGTCAGAACACTTTGGTATGGCTCTTCTTTTCACATCAGTGTATAAAAGAATATAAAGAATTTGAAATGACAGTTTGACAAAAACCAAAGCTGGATCGGATTATGTGGCTGTTACCAGTGGTGGAATTCCAAAATATTTTCCTACAGCATACTTTGCACTCAAAGACGGCCCTCAGTGTCAATGCTGGTGAGCTGAGCTGTTTTTTAGCTCAGCTGAGGCACAGCAATCCACTCTGCTATGCGAATAAGGTAAGCTAAAACAAGGGAATATAGGACAGGGAATGATGGGGGTGTGTGTGTGTGTCAACCAGAGGTGGTATTTGCCAGTTCTCTGAACTACTCAAAATTTCCGCTACTGGTTTGCATGAACCTGTCCGAACCTCTGGTTGTTATATACATACCATATTTTTCAGAATATAAGATGCACCCTTTTCCCTCAAAAAAGAGGCTGAAAATCTGGGTGTGTTTTATACACTGAATACAGCATTTTTTGTCTCCCGAAGCCCCATCCCTTCACCAAAATGGCCGTGCATACCTTTATGGAGACTTTCAGAGAACTCCTGGGGAGACTGGAGAGGGCACAAATGAGCGGAAAACTGGCCATTTATGCCCCCCCCCCCCGGGCAGCACTCTATAAGCTGCGGTAAGGTTATGCATGCAATTTTTTTTTACAAAAAATGGGCCCGTTTTTGCAAAAAATGGGGCATTTTTTCCTCATTTTTGCCCCCCCCCAGGAGCACTCTGCAAGCCCCCCCAGGCTATTCATGCCTTTTTTGGGGAAAAAATGGGCCCATTTTTGTGAAAAGAAGGCTGTTTTTAGGAGGTTTGCAGAGTGTAAAAACTTTTTTTCTTTCGAAAAGCTCTTTAACTGATTGATGAGAATTACATTGATCAAGTGCTGTGCCAGCAGAAACACCTACCTATCTACTGTAGTTCTCTCTCTCTCTCCCCCTACCTACCTACCTACCCATACTCTCTCAATACCTACCTACTATATTTCTCTCTCTCTCTCTCTCTCTCTCTCTCTCTTCTTCCCCCCTTTATCTAACTACCTAACTACTCCCTCTCTCTCCCTCCCTACCTACTGTATTTCTCTCTCTTTCTCTCCCTCTCTCTCCCTCTATCTACCTACCTACTTTTAAAAAATTGCCTCTTCAAAACCTTGGTGCGTCTTATACTCCGGTGCATCTTATACTCTGAAAAAATACAGTACATGTATAACCTTTGTGTCTCTAACCTTTAAACTGGGTGAAACCGTGCAAAATAGGACAACAGTTTTTGAACTATGGTCCCTCCAATAGACTAATTTACAGAATGCATCCACAATTTGGGACCATGACTCATGTGAGATTGAAATTTGGCAACTTGGTGGTTGCTTCAGTGCCGCTATGCTGCTTTGTGGCTTCCCAGAGATTCAATAGACTGGTTCACCTCTAACCCTTCACAGAAGGGGGAGACTGTCCCCTTCTTTGGCCATTGGAGATCAATCATTCTCTTATTCTCCCACCATCGGCTGTCAGAAGGTGATCAGCCATGGTTACCAATGGCAGGAAGTCAGAAGTTGCTATTGTCACCCACCCCTGTCCTGGAATAATGAACTATTTTGAGAAATATTTAAAAGGCAGGATAATATATTTCCCCTAGAAGAGAAATAAAAATCCTAAGGGAGACAGAAACTCAGAGCTCCAGCTCCCTGCCCCCAAGTTGGCACTAAGATGTGGCCAGCTTTTGGTAGAAATGCAGATTTGGTAATCCATAACTCCCTGCAGCAAGATTTGAACAAAGGTAGGATTAGCCCTCAGCCACAATAGGAATTGCCCAACAAGCCCCTTCATTTCCTCAATCAAACCTGGGAGTGGAGACAACCTACAGAGCCAAATGTGACCGTTACAACAGCCAATAGAATACATGTTCTTGCACAGGAACAGAAAGCTCAAATTCAAAGCCCAGGAGAAGGTATAAAAACCCATCACTCCCAACTCCATGTGGTCAGCTGCCCAGAACCACCCATATGCTTCTGCTTCATCAATAAATGGATCTTCTTTCCAATCAGCCTCCAGCGTCCATTTTGTCTCAGGTGCTTTTCTCCCAGATTAGAGCTGGACCTGGATATTTCTTCCAACAATTTGTTCTCATTCCTTGGTTGCTCTTGATCATTCTGCTGCTCTGTTTTATTACTCTGTTATCTCCAAAAAGATGACCCAATAGGTCATGGGTCATAGGTCTCTCTCTCTCTCTCTCTTTCTTGCTCTCTCTCTCTCTCCCCCCCCCTTGTTGTAATACTTTTTCCATGGCCAAATTAGTTCTTAATGGTTCACAGAAAGAACCTGAAGATTCATTTTTGTACCACAGAGAATTCCAGTGTGATTTCCAAGTTATAATTCCAGTTTCATCTTCCCGGGGGAGTTTTAAAAACACTTTTTCAAAAGAAGCAGAGGTGCTTAGCATAATAGCTCTACATACCTTTGATGAGATTCCCTGGCTAATGAAACGGATATTCTTTATTCTTTAAATGCTGTTAGAGGTGATACTTGATTCAACGTCAATATTTTAAGAAGAAATTAATGTTTGTTCTGCTTTCTTTCTTTACATTAAAAGCCATAATGGTTTCCTCGGGGTAATGCCATCTGACACCCACAGTGGAGCTTGTGATAAGAATCTTCTCTATTCCTCCCCTCCACCCCAAAAACAGAATCCTTATAATTTCTTTAATGGCTGCTTTTTTTTTTCCAGATCATAGATGAATAATAATATTTTGTGCAAAATGCTGCATTTTTAAGAGCTCCTCTTTAATTTCGTGACCCGTCAAAAGCGCGTTCCACAAAAGTGCGGTCGACGAAATCGCGTATGTGACGTCATCACAACGCGACGAAAAAGATCGAAAAATTGAAATAAAAATTAAATTACAGCAAGCCGATTCACATAAAGGTAAGGGTTAGGTTAAGGGTTAGGGTTAGGGTTAGGTTAAGGGTTAGGGTTAGGGTTAGAGCGTTAGCGTTACGTTTAGCGTTAGGTTAAGGGTTAGTGTTAGGTTTTTCATTACGTTAAGGGTTAGGTTTAGGGTTAGGTTTAGGGTTAGGTTAAGGGTTAGGTTTAGGGTTAGGTTTAGGGTTAGGTTTGGGGGGGTTAGGGGAAGGTTTTAGCTTTATTTTTACATTTTTCGATCTTTTTTGATCTTTTTCGTCGCGCTGTGATGACGTCACATACGCGCTTTTGTCGACCGCGATTTTGTCATCCGCGGTTTTGTGGTAGAACCTTTAATTTGCGGGATTGTAGCCTCCACAACAGCATTTTCACTATGTTTTTGATAACGGATTGATTGCCTCCTAAAGATTGATCACAAGAATTTTTTAAGTGGCAACTCCATCCCTCCCCCCAAAAACCCCAAATCCCAATTGCAAACCTAACCATAGACACCTTCGACAGCCAACACACACTGTGTGTGTGTGTGTGTGTGTGTGTGTGTGTTTGTGTGTGTGTGTGTGTTGAGTGCTACTCTGCATTTCAGAATTCCTTATTGACAGTAGGGTGCTTCTCTATCCACATCACGTTTTCATCTGTTTCCCGACTCAATATTTGCCTGCATTCATCTTTTCTTAATCGTCGCTCGCTGCCTGTTCCCTGTACAGCTTCTTTCTTCTCGGTCTGAATCCCCCCACTTTTAAGACCTCCTTAATTTCTCGCACTTTGTGCTCAAGGGAGCCTCTGCACTTTAAGAACACTTGACATTCAGGAAAATACACTTATTGTTTTAACAAAATCAATGGTGACACGGTATTTACAGCTCAAAGGCCAAACATTTGGGGCCTCTTTAGAAATACTAACACTCTGAAAGTGGCTGTAAACTGGAGAGAAGAAAAGGGAGTTTGAAATTCGGTGGGCTTGAACCGTTGCTGACATCACTGAGAAGAGAAAGGGAATCTTCAATGCCTGTTCTAACAGAAGAATGGATAAAAGCATCCACAGGGTATATGGCAGTGGTGGGATTCAAATAATTTAACAACCGGTTCTCTGTCCTAATGATTTCTTTCAACAACCAATTTATCAAACTTCTCAGAAAGTTAACAAATGGTTTTCCCAAAGTGGTGCAAACTGGCTAAATCCCACCACTGGTATATAGTATATGCTCCTTAGTTATATGCACATTATTATGGCATAAAATCTATCTCCTTGATGATATGCAGTTCAAGATATAAATATTATAAAAGGATATAAATTGAAGATATAAATGCTATATTTGTATGTTTGTGTGTGTGTGTGTATACATACATACATACATGCATACATACATATATGTTGCATTTGTGCTGATAAATAAATGATAGCTAAATAGCTTGAAATAGATCTATACTAGTCTCCCTTTATTTATTTATCAGCACAAATGCAACACAAATGTAACAAGGCAACATAAAAAAATGGCTTTCTGCCTGGATGGCTCCCAGAGAGAGCCGATAGACAGAAAAGGAAAGCAGTATGCTCCCTCCCATATTTGGGCATACCAGGGGTTGTGACACAATACATATATACACACACACACACACACACACACACACTAGGGGTGACATGATAGCTATCTTCCAAAGGGAAGCCACAAAGAAGAAGGGGGTCAACTTATTCTTCAGAGCATGGAAGGTAGAACAAGAAGCAATGGATGGAAACTAATCAAGGAGAGAAACAACCTTGAACTAAGGAGAAATTTCCTGATTGAGAACAATTAACCAGTGGAATTGGTTGCCTTCAGAAGTTATGGGTGCTTTGCCACTGGAGAGTTTTAAGAAGATACTGGACAGCCACTTATCTGGAATGATATATGGTCTCCTGCTTGAGTAGGGGGTTGGATTAGAAGACCTCCAAGATCCCTTCCAACTCTGTTATTCTGTTAAGAAAAAAAATCAAAGGGATGGGACTCCACTGAAATATTTCCAAGTTTCTTATAATCACCACCACTCTTTTTCAAATGAATTGTATTTATTCATCCTACTTAAGAACTACCCATCTCTCTTGTGTTATAATGTTGTTGATTTTTCACACTTTCAAAGATGTGAGGGTGTTAATTGCCTTCTGGATTGAAGGCCACCATGCCAGTTCGGAGCCCTTGTTCATCCATGGTGAGGTGGGAAATTAACTATAGATGCATTCTTTTTATGAACAGCTTAATACTAAATTCAACTCTTAGATTTTCAAAACATGGATATTCACTTTCATTGTTTTGCCCCAACATAGAATCTAAAGTGCACAATCAGCTAAAGAAAATGTTGTTTTTTTTGGTGTAACACAGACTGCGTAGAATTTTCTTGATCCAGGCTCACTATAATATTTTATAAAATGGTTTAATGAAATTGACCTTAATCTGGACCAAGCCTGATTTAAAAAGACATCTTCATTTCTTACTTACATGCCAGCCTGTGACCCTTCGTCAATACCTAAAGCTGTATGACAAGAAAATATCCTTGTTCATTCTCATGTGCCTTGCTAAATTGCTCACAGATGCTGGTTATTCTACCTATGTTTACCATTGTTTGTTGTTCAGCAGAGAGATAGGTATCAATCATCACATCTGAACAGCGTAAAACCTAATCAACGACACTTTATTCTTTTCTACGATCTGCCAGATTCTGGTGTCTTGAGTTTTAACTGAACATATCTGTCAACTATGCATTACATGCTATTCAATCCGTATCCTGAGTATTGACTTGCAATATGCATCAGGCTAGAGAACCGGGAGTCCGGGAGTTCTAGTCCCATCTTGGGCATGAAGTCAACTAAATGAACTTGGGCCAGTCACTTTCTTTCAGCCCTCGGAAGGCAAACAACTTCTAAAAAGAAGGTGAACAACTTTTAAAAAGCCTTGCCATGAACTATCGCCATTAAACAGAAAGAGGGGGGTGGGACAATTGCTGGTATATTTTATTTACTTCTCTCCACTTAACTGACTTTGACTTTCTGGAAGAAACTCACTTTCTTTCCTTTTTTAACAACAAAAGATATCTTATAATCAATGGGCACATGTTCTGCTCCAGCTCCCCAAACATGAAAAACCCTCTTAAGTTAAACAAATGTTCCCTTTATTAGGAGCGCCAGCAAAAATTTTCTCTCTCACCACAGGCTAACAAGTTTGTCCATCCAGCTGGGAGATGAATAGCTGTCTGCCATATCTATTCATCTCCACCCCCTGCCTTTTATCCCCAGAGCTAGGTTGGGGCTTCGCTAGTAGCAGTGGCTCTTCCTTCCCAAGGATCGGCCCATGGATTTCCACTGCTCTCCTCTCCTCTGCCTTCTGCACATTCCCTGCCAGACACTGGACCCAGCTGTTCCTCCTCTTCCTAATCAGCCACCTCCAGATCTGGGGGCTGTTGACTCTCCATATGAGGGTTGATGGATGGCCCAGGCTCTGTCTCTGTCTCTCTGCCAGCTTCATTCCCTCTTCCCCCTCAGAGCTGTCAGGTTGCCTTGATGCTGACCCTGACTCCCATGCCTCGTCCTCCTCATCCTTCTCGTCCTCCTTCTCGTCCTCCTCCTCCTCCTCCTCTGAGTTGGCTGCTGGAGAGGCCGGCAGCTCACAGGCCACAAGAACACATTGTTAAGAGATTGCTTTTCCAGTTGGTGTAAACTGCTTGGAAATAGTAGAGACCTCTCTTCCATTACAGCTTATTCTTACTGATTCTTTCTTGACTTTAACATATCCTAGCCACTGTAGCCAATATACAATCATATCTTTTTGTGGCTGTCACAGCACACACACCCCATATTTGTGGAAAACCCAGTATTTCACAACCCCCTTGTGAAATGTAGATACGTGCACAGCATATCAGAGGAATGAGTTAAATGTGCTTCTATTAGAATATGTTACCCTTGCTAGATTAATTTTGGTCAGAGAGCATACCCTCCCACAAAAACACTGCTAGGCATTTATTTCCTCATTAGAAACGATATTAAACATCCAGGGAATACAGTGTCATTTGGTTTGTACATTTGACCTCTCCTCGTTATTAGTTGCTCTTTACTAAATCAGCAGAAAGGGATCGGTCGGGAATGACTATTACCAAGCTAATAATAATTGTAAGGGCAAAACACAGTTATTGATGTTTCGGATATAATTTCATATGTGCTTCCTCAGTCCCTGATTTGGTAGTGGTGGTGTTTTCTTTTTTTTAATTATTGGGGTTTATTTTCTTCATTATTAGGCATGAACTCTCTTTGACCTGTCATTTGCCATTGGAAGTTTGACGGCTTGCTCCAAGTCGTTACGTGAGATCCTCCCTTTGATATGGCAAAAGGGGGCACTATAAACGGAGATGCTCGGATTCTGAAATGGGCTTGCATTTCACTGTTCCAGTGGAGACATAAAAATAACAATGAGAGAACATTAGGGGGAGAATATTGATCAAAAAATGGTTCGTTTTATTGTTTCAAACCAGCCAGATTGTCTAAGAGCCAGTTTGGAAGGCGGGAGGTGGAGGCCAAGAATGCACTAGAGATTTCTTGTTCTCTCCGTAATGTGATCTGTTTTCTCTTCTCCACTGTCTATGATTGTCTTCTTCTTTTAAAGCAAAGCTTGTCTGTGAAATGGCAGTCTTCGGGTCTATCTAGAAGGGGAAAAAATAACTTCTGAACTTCCTCTTGAAGCAGTGAGTGCAGATATAGAACACAGAACATTGGAAGGGACCTTGTAGGTCTTCTACTCCAACTCCCTGCACAAGCAGGAGACCCTATTCTATTTCAGACAAACAACTGTCCAGTTGTTTTTTGAAAGCCTCCAGTGTTGGAGCATCCACAACTTCTGAAGGCAAACCATTCTATTCGTCGATTGAGCTCATCGTTAGGAAATTTCTCCTTCGTTCTAAATTGCTCCTCTCCTTGGTTCATTTCCATTCATTGTTTCTTGTCTTGCCTTCTGGTGCTTTGGAAAATGGGTTGACCCCCTTATCTTTGTAAGACCCCTTAAATATTGGAATACTGCTATCATGTCTCCTCTAATCCTTCTTTTCACTAAACTGGGCATACCCAATACCTGCAACCATATGTTTTAGCCTCCAGCCCTCTAATCATTCCTTGTTGCTCTTCTCTGTACACTTTCCAGAGTGGTCTTACTAAGGTTTTGTAAAGCGGTATTAGAACTTCATGTGATTTTGAGTCTATCTTTCTATTAGCAATAGTACTTAGACTTATATACCACTTCACAATGCTTTACAGCCCTCCCTAAGTGGTTTACAGAGTCAGCCTATTGCCCCTCCCAAAAATTTGGATCCTCATTTTACCCACCTCAGAAGGATGGAAGGCTGAGTCAACCTTGAGCCTGGTGAGATTCGAACTGCCAAATTGCAAGCAGCCGGCACTCGGCAGAAGTAGCCTGCAGTACTGCATTCTAACCATTGTGTCATTGCAGCTCTACTATTAATGTAGCCTTGGATTGCTTCGATTTTTTTGGCTGCTGCCACATACTGTTGGCTTATATTTAAGTGATTGTCCACAAGGACTCCAAGATCCCTCTCGCAGTTACTAACACTAAGCCAAATTTCATCTAGTCCGTATCTGTGAGAGCTGTGGTGGTGCAGTGGTTAGAATGCAGGCTACTTCTGCTGATTGCCAGCTGCCAACAGTTCGGCAATTCAATTCTCACCAGCTGAAGGTTGACTCAGCTTTCCATCCTTCCAAGGTTGGTAAAATGAGGACCCAGATTGTTGGGAGCAAGATGCTGATTCTGTAAACCGCTTTTACCGACTGTAAAGCACTGTGAAGCGGTATATAAGTCTATGTGGTATTTATAGAATGCCATACTGTTGGTTTTTCTTGCCTAAGTTAAAACTTTTCTTTTACATTGAATTTCATTTTATTAGAAAGGGCCCAGTGTTCAAGTCAAGTCAAGTTCAAATGGTGAAAGGGACTGGGAGGCCTCCAGATGTTTTGTATCACCAATTCCATATGATCCAATTGGGATGTTCAGTAATCCAGGATTACTGGGAAATGTAGCCCAAACCATTCTTCAGACAGGGTTGAGCAAGGAAGTAGAATTTTAGGCATCAATGGAATTTGACCTCTGGTCTTCTCCCCCTTCCTTTTTGATGGTGTGTTCTAGAGGGAATGGCAAAATATTTCATGGGCGAAGATAAATAATAGTTTCCATTAGAACAGCCTCTGCAATATTAATCACGTTGACTTTTTCTTTTCCAACATTTGTATTACTTGTACCTAGTTTCCAGTCGAACCTTAATATTATTATTTTTCCCCATGGCATTCAGGCTAATATTTTGAATTGTTTGGAGCAGAAAGCCAAAACTTTGCAGTTATTTTAAATTAGAAGAGCTGCGGTGGAGAACACTTCTTTCAAGTAGGGTCTATTCTAATTCTGCCTTTCTGTCTTTATTCATGTTGTGGGGGTGTGGGGGTGTTTCTCTATTTTGAAAGAGATAAACACCCCTACAACATGAATAAACATGGCGATATCTCCCGCCTACCAGACATCTGGAAACCAGCCCTAGTCAACAAACGAACCTCACCCACCACCCAGGCCGTTACAACACAAGGTAGTTGCTCCCAGTGACTCTGAGTCTGCTTAGTGCAGTTAGTAGGAGGAGGATACTTTTCAATGGCGCTTTTTGCATCAAACCCTAGTCCTGAGCCTACTCAGTTGAATGGAAAATGAAGCCTCCAGTCATCACTCTTGTCAAAGTTTTTAAAAGGAGAAATTGGGTTAGATTTGTTGAGAGGTTGATCATAAATGGTTGGGGGGAGGTGTTGCCCTAATTTTTTGTGGGGGGGGGAGTCTTCATTTCAGTGTCATCTTCCTTGTGTGTGTGTGTGTGTGTGTGTGTGTGTGTGTGTGTGCCTCACCAGCCATAAACCTCACCGCACGTCACTGTTCATGACACAGCCTTAATGTTTTAGCTATCTAGGTGCTAGGGATGAACCTTATATGGCTCACAAGAACTGGGCACCTTTGAATATGAAGGGGGACAAGGGATGCCCTCATGCCACCAAAATAAGGGTATCATAGTTCTGATACCAAAAGTGAATGGCAAACCTTTACCCTAAATCCCCCATGGTTCCTCATATACGTGGTGGTCTAATCTGCCAGAAATGGTTTTAGTGGTTTTGAATTTGATGGGGGATCTGAATTCAGCCTATTTCAGAAATTCCAAATCAATTAATCAGTGGAATGCCTTGTCTCCAGAAGTCGTGGCTGCACCATCACTGGTGGTTTTTAAGAAGAGATTGGACAGCCAGTTATGGTGTCGGGTCTTCTTCTTGAGCAGGGTGGGTTGGAGTAGAAGTCATCCAATGTCTCTTCCAGCTCTATTGTTCTGTTAATCAAAGAAAACTTTATTGGATGCCATAGGATATTTACAACATAAAAACAAGGCATATTTTGCTTTTGCATGGAATTGGTCTTTTTTGTTTAAAGTTCTGGAAATTATGCACTTTGACAACAATTTTATTCAAGGAATTAAGTCAATATATACATCTCAGAAGGTTCAAATTATGATCAAGGGTGATCTAACTAAACCATGCTATATCCAGAAGGGGCAAGATTAGGTTTTGCTTTGTCCCTTTGGCTGTTTTATTTTGGCTCCTGAAGCATTGACCAGTCATGGCCCATGAAAGGAGAGAGGAGAGCATATGGAAAGTTCCATTAGGTTAGTTGCCTAACAACAAAGAATCAGACAGTGGCAGTTTGCTGCAACAACATTCTGAGGAGTGACGGCCTACAGAACAGACTTGGCTCCCTCTCTGCTCTTAGCAGAAAGCTCAAATATGATCCCTGTGTATTAATTTCACATTTGAACCTTCGATCCTTGGACTGGCTGACAACCCTGACTCTGCTCTTAAGCTTTGGACTGACTGTTGCATGCTCGTCTTTGGAAAACACGCTTTGTAGAATGAAATTCACCCCAAACATCCAGTTTCAGGAAGGATTGGCAGAAATTCTGAAAGAGTTAGCAGAAACCGAGGATCCAGGCCCAATTCAACAATTCAGCTGTGCTTGCGGGTACTTATAGCAATAGCAATAGCAGTTAGACTTATATACCGCTTCATAGGGCTTTCAGCCCTCTCTAAGTGCAGAAGATAGCTCTGTGCAAAGGCAGTTACCAGCCACTCCTGGAGCAATCATTGTGAGTCCAGAGAAAACCCAAACTGCATAGTGGCTGTCTCTTGGGGAGCGCTTACCACACTGAGAGCCAGGGTTGAGGTAGGTGGACCCCGTTCCTCCCTATGTTGAAATTCAAAGCCTCCAAGCACTGTGCAAGCATATGAATAGCATGGTCTGAGTGTCCAGAATTTGTTGCTGCTCCTTTTTAATCCCAACAGTAGATGAAACCATTAGGTGAGGTCATTCGGCAGGAGTGGGTGTAGTACAGTATTATGTGGCCCTTTGTGAGCTCTTTTCTTTCAGCTTAACCTAGAATGAAAGGAACGGAAGGCTTTCTTTCCTGGGGCCCAAATACTACTAGTTATCTTTGCTGTGGAATCAGCAAGCGAGCCCAGAACTCTGGTTTCTAGAAAAACGTCTTGGGAGGAAGGCTGCTCCTGGCATGGAGCAGTGACGTGCGGTCAGCTTTAGGGCTGGTGAGGCACTTTTTAGACTTGTGGACTTCAACTCCCAGAATTCCACAGCCAGGCATGTTCAGTTCCGATTTAAAGCAACAGCATTTTTCCCCCTTGCAAAATAAGTTTCCCCATTTTTTTTCTTCTCCCTCCCCCTCCTTCCTCCCTCTCTCCCTCCCTCCCTCCCTCCCCCCTCTCTCAAACAGACACACGCACACAGAGAAATTGGATCCCTCACTCACTCAAATAAACACAAACACAGAAGTTGGATTGGATATATTTTCCAAAGGCTTGAGAGCAGCTCCTCTGCCATATCCCTCCCTTCCCCTGCTGCCTTCCGATCAAACTTTTTGAATTCCTCCCCCCTCCCCACACATGCACCTTTTCCAGCTGTTTCAGAGACGATTTCAACTCTGCTTCTGCCTGCCCTGACCTCCCTTCATGAAAGGCCAGAGCTCTGAGTCAGACTGAGTTAGTTGCTCCCAGAGAACTCTAAAAAGCCTCTAAAATGCCCTCTACAGGAGGCAAGAGAACACGTGCGTCATTTGCATAAGGAATTCTTCACATTTTAACCCTTGGTTAACTCTTAAAAGGCGAAAAATTCCTTATGCACAGGAGGCCCCTATTTCTCTGGCCTTCTCCTACGGTTAACACAAAGCACTGTTCCAAGTCACTGTGAATCTGGTAGCAACTACCTTGGCTTTAATTATTTTTAAAAAATTCTTTAAAATTCTTTCCTTTTCCTCATGACTGGTGTGGCCACACCTCCCCTGCCTCTAGTGACTGCACATCCCTGCATGGAGATGATGCACTCAGTTTCACGTCGGGAGAGCAGTGGCAAGGGGCTTGTGCTCCTCTCCAGCATCTTTCCTCAGACAGGGAGGTCACTGGGCAGAAAACCAAGCAACGCTTCCTATCCTTGGCATATGCCAGAGTGTGACTTGATGGTTCGGGAGTGCTGCTTCCTGGTTCAGGCTGCCGACGCAAGGCCAGACCCATTCTGGTGGACAGCCCCAGATACCTTATAGATACAGTTGATTTCTGGTGAGAGACTGTTTTACCAGAGATCCTGGTCTCTTGCCACAATTGCTTCTGAAAGTTTGTCAGTTCTCCTTTGTTTGATTGTAAATTTACTTTGTTATTGAAAGAAAATACATTTGATATGATAAATCAGATATGTTTATGTGTCTGTCTGTGTGTATTTTTTGCCAAGTATCAGGCAATGGCTCAGGGGCCAGATAAATGAGATAAGATATCCAAACACAATGAACACACCAGTTAATGAGGAGGTTTCAGGCTTTATTAAGTACCTGCAGAAGGCAAATTAAGAAGAACCAATCAAGTCTTAGAAGATGTTTCCCTTCTCATCCAAGAAGATTCTTCAGCTCTGATTGGATGGTGGGAAGGAGAGGATTGATATTCCTTGCAGACAGCTGGCCATTTGCATTCTTTTAGGGAGTTGTTGAGACCACTTGGATGTTTGCCTGATCCTCAGGATCACCTGAGTAGTGCAAATGGGTGTGCAGCCTTTTGGGAACTGCTGAAAGGATTCCTGTAGTCTGCAATTTTTCTGGAAATCCGTTCATGCTGCCACACCATCAGGTACCATAATCTCCGTCCAGCTGCTGGGAACCCCATAACCCCCCTGTAGTAAAGATGACACTCAAAGGCCCTGAGTGTATAGCCCAGACTGTGGACCAGACCATGGTCTGTAACTGTCTGACACGCATGGAGGTCTCGAGAGGTTTCCTGATAATGCACCTCTTCCCTTCCCCATAAGATGAATCATTATTCCAGAAATGCTGCAGTCAAGGGAGCACTCCTGATTTTGGTTGATTCCTTTTCACTTTCAAAGCTTTGTTTCTCTGTGCTCTACCGTTGTCTATCCATTCTTGGCATTTTGGCATAAATTGTGCTTGTTCTTTGGCCCTTATTTCCTTTCCTTCCTCCATATCAATCTCTCCTTATTTCCTTTTCCTTTTTCCCTCCTCTCTCTTTCTTTCATCCTCCCACCCAACTTAAGGCAGCATCTAGATAATCACAACTGTTGATGACAAAGGTTCGTTGATTATGAAGCTCATGTTGTAATACCATAGTCCATTAAGAAAACAGTATGCCACTCACTCCAAAAAGGCCCATTAAGTTCTTAAAAACCAAAACAATATTTGCTGAGCGGTTTCCAATTTGTTCATTTTGTCAACTTGATCCCAGATTTCATGCTACTGCTTCTCATATTGCACGATTTCTTCAGGGCATTTTCTCTGGATTCCTAGAGCCATTCCTCCAGATTGTTTTTGGCTTCTTCTGTGGATTCTTGACTGAGTTTTTGCAGAGATGATTGTAGCTATACTTGCATATCTGTTTTGGATGCAGTAAAACCAGGCTGCCTGGAACTTGCTAAAGATGTTTGAAGCCATCCATCCAGCCTTCAGTTTCTTTCAGAGCAAGCAGGTTCTACCCAAATCACTCTCTCCTTCGTCTTTCCCATTCTTGTTTTTGATTCCTTAGATTATTTGGAGATCCTGGATGCCCTTAATAGATGCTTCAAGCCATTCCTGAGGACCTAGATGGGATGCTTCACGGTCCTTCCTCTTTGAAGCTGTTTACAGATATTTCAAGCCATTTTTGGCATCTTGTTTGTATGTTTCGGGACCTTTTCCAAGTTTTTCAAGGATTCCTGAAGCCATTTTTCAAGAAGTAGTATAGGCTCTTCAGAAAATGCAGAGCTTTCTAAGGATCCTTGAAGCCATCGTAATATATTTTCCACCGTTCCTTCAGAACATTGCTTCTTGATGTTCTCTATTGATTTTTCAAACCATCTCTTCCTTAGGCTTTCTCAAGACTCTGGCTGTACGTTTGCCACCAAAAAACAAGTAGATAAAAAAGGGGAAACAAAAAGAGGGCCTTCCAGAAGTTTTTTCCCTTTCCCTTTCTTTCTCTTCTTATCACTCTTGACTGTTCTTTTCTTTTTTTCATATCAACTCATTTTTTTTCAAGGTTCTTTCCAACCATATAATAATATAGTATCTTCTTTGGCCAGTAGATGGGGTCTCAACAGTAATTTTTGGTACCAAGATGAGGGAGAGCTCTAACAGCTGATTATCAAAGTTCAACAAAAAAAACATTCTTTTTACAATTTCTTCCAACAGTCAAACAATATTGCAGGCAAATCAAAGTCACTTTTAACAGCAACAAAATTCCAGTTCAGTCTTTCTATATTGTAAAACTTCATATTCTTCCATTAAAATGTGATTTCTCTTTTCGATCTATGATTTATCTCTGTGTATTAAGTTGCCACTTTCTGCACTTTGGAGACTTTTAAAACTTCTTTTATAAAGAAGTTGAAAATCATCTCACCCAGTTCCAATCCTCTGTTCACACAACACTCCAGCTCGGTTGCTCCAGCTTTATTCCAGTGATAATGGCTGTCTCTCTTCTCCACCGGTCGGGAGGGCTCCTGGGATCAAGTGGGAGAGCTGCCTTTCTCTCGGAATCAACAAGTAATCCCTCGCTTCTTCGCCACCTCTCCAGGGTGACCCTAAAGACCTCCTATCACAGTAGAATCAGCCGGGATATGTGGAACACCCAAATGGAAGTCCACAATAATAAAAATTGTTGATGACAAGAGTAACTTGGTTATGAAGCTCACGTTGGAATACCGTAGTCCATTAGTAAAACAGTATGTCACTCACTCCAAAAAGGCCCAAGAAGTTATGGAAAACCAAAAGAATAAATACTTGCTGATACATTTCCAGTTTGTTCATTTAGTCATCTTGATCGCAGTAACAGTAGAAGCAACAAAAATGAGAGACAAGTATATTCCAAGATGGAATGGATGGGGAGTTTCAGGCCCTCCCTCATCGAAGTCATTTAAGGCGCTACTTATTCACCTATTGCTTGGATTCTTCAGGGCATTTTCTCTGGATTCCTAGAGACATTCCTCCAGATTGTTTTTGGCTTCTTCTGAGGATTCTTGACTGAGTTTTTGCAGAGATGTTTGTAGCTATACTTGCATATCTGTTTTGGATCCAGTAGAACCAGGCTGTCTGGAACTTGCTAAAGATGTTTGAAGTCATCCACCCATCCTTCAGTTTCTTTCAGAGCAAGCAGGTTCTACCCAAATCACTCTCTCCTTTGTCTTTCCCCTGCTTGTTTTTGATTCCTTAGATTATTTGAGATCCTGGATGCCCTTAATAGATGCTTCAAGCTATTCCTGAGGACCTACATGGGATGCTTCCTGGTCCTTCCTCTTTGAAGCTGTTTAGAGATTCTTCGAGCCATTCTTGGCATCTTGTTTGTATGTTGCAGGACCGTTTCCAAGTTTTTTCAGGGATTCCTGAAGCCATTTTTCAAAAAGTGGTATAGGTTCTTCAGAAAATGCCGAGCTTTCTAAGGATCCTTGAAGCCATAGTAATATATATTTTCCACCGTTCCTTCAGAACATTGCTTCTTGATGTTCTCTATTGATTTTTCAAACCTTCTCATCTGGACTTCTGTAGATCCCGAATGCTTTTAATAGAGGCTTCAAGGCATTCCTGAGTATCTAGGAGTGGCGTTTTAGGTCCTTCTTCCTCAAGATTCTTTACAGCTATTTCAAGCCATTTGTTGGCATGTTGTTTCCTCTCTGTTTTTTTTTAAACACTTCATCTCTCATTGTTTTTTTTAGCAAATCTTACATGCACTTCCCTCGGGAGTCCATGTCTTCTGGCATAATTAGTATGCACCCTATAAGCCTCATCAACATCTCCTCTCATTTTAAGAGATTCAGTGAGAATTTTAATTACGTTTCCTTTCACGTCCTCCTCCTTCTCTTCCTGTATGTTTTGGAATCTTAGGTAGAATGCGGCTCTTTCATTTTCCAGTCGAATTAATGATAGTTCTAAATCTTTATTAAGTTGTATATATTCCGATTTCATTTTTTCCATCCTCTGGTCTGAAAGTTCTATTTTTTTCTTCCAAACACTGGATTTTCTGTTCATTGATTTTATCAATTATGCAAGCATTCAACCCTAGTAATTAGTCTCTCTGTGTATATAAGGATTTCCTTACGTCAAGTTTCAGGGTTTGGGTTTACAGTCCATTAGGTTTCACTCTTTCCTCAGTCTCACTGTGATCTACGCAGCAAAATTCTCTTTCCAATACAGTTCACTGTCCGTTGTCTCTGGCACTGTTCCAAACTCCGAGGCAAATAAGTGTCAAATACTTATAAATTCGACCAGCAGCAGAAGAAATAGTGAGCAGGAAAAGTAAAAAGAGCAGTCTACCAACCCGGCTGTTAAACAATCTCTTCTTTGAGCTTTCCAAATCTTTTTGGCAAATGTTATCCTCCACTCCATTCCTGTTTGTCCATGTCAGAATTTCGTTCTCACTGTTGCTAATTTCCTTTAAACTCTTCTGGCTGTCCCTTTCGTCCCAACGTCTCTGCTCTGGTTCTTTTTGGCACATTTGCGCTGCAAAAACAGCTTCTCTTCTGGCTCTTTCTTCTTTCCAGCTCACCCTCTCTGCCAGTTTCACGTTCCTTTCCTCTTTGGGTTGTCAGCAATAGTAAGAAGTATCCGAATTTACTGTCTGTCTGTTCGCTCCTTTCTTATGCGGCCGCCATCCGCTTCAGTCCTAACCAAAAGCACGATATCTCCTTGTCCGTTTAGGGGGTTTCTCCTATCCGTGGGGGGATTTGCCTTATCACCCCAGCATCTACAGAGTATCCCCTTTAATCTGTTGACCCCTTCAGGATCAACAGTGCTCAAAAAAGAACCCAAACAAAGGAGTTAGAGTTAGAAGTTAGGAGAGCTTCCTTCCCTCCACTCTAAGCACAGTGACGTCACCACAGGAAGTCCCCTTCTTCAGGTTTTCGATTGATTCTTCAAGCCATCCCTTTTTTTCCGGCTTCCACGAGACTCTGACTTGAACTTTTGTAGATGTTGAATGCCTATAATAGATGCTTCAAGCCATCCCTCCACATCTAACTCGCACGTTTCTGGCCCTTTTTCCTGGAGATGATTTATTGATGCTTCTAGCCAATCATTCACATCCTCCCTGGCTGCCTTAGCACATTCCTCCGGGAGGTTGGTGGCAGATGCTTTAAGCCATTCTGGCAGGGTGTGTTTTGACCGTTCAGAGGAATCCTCTTTTAGGAGTTTGAGAGATTTCTGCAGCCACCTCAGAATATTTGACCCGGGTTCCTTAGATTTTTTTAATTTTGTCTACCGAAGCTTTAAGCCATTTTAGATTCAATTATCTAAATGAATCTGAGGCTTCATTTTCTCTTGAGCTTCTGTCTTGTCTTCCATCTGGTCTCTGTGTGTCAATAAGGTGCAGCGGCCTATCTTCAGTAGTTCCTTTCTGGAAAAAAAATCAGAATGTTAGCTATGAATCTGGGCCAACAACGAAGTATTCTTAGTTAAAATAACGGGAACTTCTTTGATGTCAGGAAACTCTCACTCTGAAAGTTTATAAATATTGTTGGGCACTGGGGGATGGAGATTGAAAAGTCTCTTCTATAACTATCTTCCCATTTCATGAGACCAACTCCTAGATTTGTATATGTAAAAGTATAAGAGCCATAGTTTGTTAATTTCTTTCTAAAGTAAGGAAAATGTCAGGTTTTTCCAAGCTTTCTAAGATAAGGAGACCCTAATATGAAATTCTGGAAGAAATAGTTTGTGGTGTCTATCTAAAAATTTCTCACCTGCACAGTATTTCTTCGTACGCTCTGAAGATCTCATTTTTCTCATCGGTGAGTTCAATATTTTTGAAAGTTAGAATCTCTGTTTTGTTTTGGAGCTCTTCACTTTCTATGGTCAGCTTTGACATCACTGCTATCTTTCTGTAAATTATGAGGACCAGAGAGATATTAGCCCTCTTAATTTGTTACTTGAATTACTAATTATTATTGCGTTCCATTATAACTATTGCTCTTCTCTTACTCAGTGATACATACATACATACATATATACACATACATGAATGGAATACTTCTTTTATCCAGTATATCTGGCCTAAGGGATCTAATAAATAAATCTGAATTTGAAAGAAAAAGTCAAATAGCGATCTAAATATTTCTCACCTATAAAGTTCTTCTTTGAGATCATTATTCTCATGTAGGAGCTCTGCTTTCTCCGCAGCTTCCTTCTGAGCCTTGCAGCGGAGTCTTTCGTTCTCTTGTCTCAGTTTCTCCAGCTGCCCAAGTTCCTCTGAACTAATTTTTCTGTAAAATATCAAGAGCAAAGTGTAATTAGCTCCCTTAGGTTTTTTTATTTGAATTATAAAACTTGTTTAAAATTAAAACTAATTGAAATAGAGAAAGTCAGGGTGGCTATCTAAATCTTTTAACCTGCTCATCTTTTCTTTATTCTCTTTATATTCTTCGCAGAGCTCCTCTTTTTCTTTGGCCAGTTGGTGGTTTTCCTTTATAAGCTTCTGAATTTGGACTTTGAGCTCCTCTTTTTCTGCCAGAAGATTTGAAATCTCCATTGTCTTTCTGAAAATTATGAAGACCAGAGAGAAATTAGGCCCTTGGGTTGTTGTTTTTTACTTGAATTATCAACCTTTTGATACAATTACAACACATTCCACCCTTTTTTCCCAAGCTTTACTAGAATATAATTTTCCATCACTTGTTTCATAAAATGGCCAGTCCCATTGCCAATGGAGAAATGATGTATTGAAAGTGTGAACTGAATAGGGTTATAAAAAGATGTGATGAACTGTGCAAAGACTTACATATAACTCTGGTCCCTTGCTCTCTTCAGATCTCCTTCCAACTTTTCAGTTTTTGTCTGAACAATCTAGAGAAGCCAAAATACACCACAAGTCAGGAATATATTTCCATATCAGCCCACTCACTACCCCCTACCCCCACCCCAACACCCCCACTGGGCTTCTTCACCTCTTCTTATGACATGAATTGTCTCTCGGTACTGGGCTCTCAACAGATTCCTCACAAGCTAGGTAGCTTACCCGATGGGAACGCATCTTTAAACCGATGTTCTGGCCCAGGTGCATTTCTGGACTCCGGGAAACCTGGCAGTTCTGTGAAGAATGAAAAACAAAATGAATTTTAAACGCTTGCTTGATAATTTCCTTCATTTCATGGTCATGAGAAGAATTACATGAATTTGTTTTCCATAAATTCTCTCATGTCAGTGTAAAGAAGATATTCGTTGAAACATCCTCTTTAGGAAAAAAAGTCTGGGGTGTAGACAAGCATATTTGTGCATATTAAAATCATGCATGTCAAGATGAGCAGAAATGTGCAACTCCCGATTTATTGCTGTAGATGTTCAATACAGGCAATAAAGGTTATTCTCACCGGGATAGAAAAAGAAAGATTTAGTGTTAGTTCATTTGTTTAGGAAATGCAAAACATGGTGGTTCAAACAAAATCTGAATCATCTACATTTTATTTCACTTCCATTGGTGTTGTACGTGGCCAAAGAAACTAGCTAATGTGGCAAAGAAGGAACCAACCAAGAATGAGCATGAACTCTGATAATTGCCATTCTTGGATAGAAGTTACAAATAAACTAGTTTGTATTGAATAGATGTGTGTGCGTATGGATTTCATCCATACAGTAGAAATATAAAGCAAACATATATACTCTATGAAATATGCTGCACATGCATTATTCACAATTACCAATTGTGAAGAAATCATTTGTTTTTTATTTTTCTCATAAATATATTCTAAGGTCTGCTACAAGTATACATTATATACCTCAGCACGTCTCCGTTCTTCGGTGGTAGATGACAGAAGAGGAAGTCTCAATTGTTCCTCCTGCAATGACCAAAGACCCTATTTTTAATGATTCTCAGGGACTGGCTGGATGAGTCCCTGCAGTTTTCTTAGCAAGGTTTTTCAGAAGTGATTCGGTATTGTTTTCTTCCTAGGGCTAAGAGAAGCTGACTGGCTCAGGGTGACCCACTTGGCTTTGTTTCCAAAGTGGGGCAAGAAATGTCGGTCTCTGAGTTTGCAGGTTGATGCCTTAACCGTGGCGTAACAGAAAACACAATTAATATTCTTTCTGTCTGTCTCGAACTACCTAATCTGTCTGTCTGTCTTTCTTAAATTTCTATACATTCCATCCAGTGGTGGGATTCAAATAATTGAACCTGTTCTCTGTCCTAATGTCCTAATGATCTAATGTCCTAATGACCAGCTGGGTAGGCAGGGCTTGGTGGTCATGTGTCTAGGTGGGCATGGCCAACTCAATGTCACTCACGTCGATGGGGGCTTCGCCTTAGCTGTTACAATGTAATAAGGGTTAACCAGACAGGCAGTTTCTGTAAGGGCAATAAAGATTAGGCTAGAAACAACACCAGAATGTTTCCTCCCTGCCTTCCTTACAGGATTAGCCCTGTAAAGCGGAAAAAACCAAAATCAGATTTCTTCCAACAACCGGTTCTCCGAACTGCTTAGAAAGTTAACACCCGGTTCTCCTGGATAGGTGCAAACTGGCTGAATCCCACCACTGATTCCATCACACGTTTACCGTGACAGCCTATGAACAAATATTTTCTCTTACCTCTTTATGGAGACACTTCAGGTTTTCTCTTAATTTTCTCAACAGATCGTTTTCCATCGTAAAATCAGTGATGGGAACTAGAGGACAAAAAAATAGGTGACAAGGCAGAATAGCTTTGGCATTTTTATTTCAAAAATTGGAATGTAAACTGGAGAGACAATGTCTAGAATAGGGCATGATTGGTTAATTTCATTTGCCCTCCAATTCCTCTACTCTGATCCTTTAGGACAAGTGTTGGCCATCCCTCTCCAGCAGTTTCCCCTTTCCTTTTTGTCTTTCAACTAAATATTTGGCATTTCTATTCCAATTGATAAAGTCTCATAACCTTAAGCTACTTTTCAATCTCCTATGACTTACAGGGGAAGTTTATGATCTTTTTCATGAAAGCAGATGGATAGACAATTCAACATGTGAACGACATTCCTGTTCCCCATGCGATTTCCACCCCTTCAATTGTTTCTAGAAGCTACAACCTACATATCTAAACCCCACATAATTCAGTTTTCCTATTTATGTGTGGCCCATCTTACCTAAAGGCAACACTAGGCAGCTAAATGAAATAAAACATTAACAGATTATAACAGGTAACATCAAAACTAACATTGTTTTAAAAATGTAAATCCTACAATGTAGGGGTTGCAGCAGTGATGGGATTCAAATAATTTAACAACCGGTTCTCTGCCCTAATGACCAGCTGGGTAGACGGGGCTCGGTGGTCATGTGACTGTTTGGGTGTGGCCAACTCAATATCACACAGGTCAATGGGCGTTTCACCTTAGCTGTTACAATGGTAATAAAGGTTAACTGGAGAGGCAGTTTCTGTAAGGAGGGCAATAAAGATTAGGCTAGAAACAGGACCAGAATATTTCCTTCCTGCCTTCCTTACAGGATTAGCCCTGTAAAGTAGAAAAAAACAAAAGGAGATTTCTTCCAACAACCGGTTCTCAGAACTGCTCATAAAGTTAACAACCGGTTCTCCCCGGATAGCTGCGGACTGGCTGAATCCCACCACTGGGATACAGCCATGGATCTGTGAACTATCTAAAATGATCTATATAACTGGCCATCAATATTCCCCATGAAGAGCCTTTCAATTCAAAGAACGTTTTTTCTCTTTCATACCACAACAGACACAAACAATTCAAAACAATTTCTAGAGGTACATATTTTGATTTAGTGTGTGGGAAAAGTTTTCACTTTGTTCCCAAATGCCTATCTGCAAAGGTATCCCAACAAGTTACTTCCTCACAGTACCATTTTTGTGAGGTTGCATGACATCACAATTGCATCAACAAAATTTGCAATAGTGATGAGAGCTTATTATGCAAAACAAGCTCAGCTATTGATGTTTGCAGCTTTTTTTCTTCAAAGTTTGATCAGAACGGAGGTCGACAAATAGCAGAGGTCTTCTTGATACTCTATATTGATTCTATGATTTATCTGCCTTTAAAATGGGGATTGGCAACAGGATTTTACAGACATCCACCAAGGTGTCTGCCCCTCCTCCCCCAATTTCACTGCAAAAACTAAATACTGAAAGCAAACATGTCATCAAGGCTTGGTGCAAGGTGGGCAATGACATCTCAGCTCTAGAAGTGTGACCTGTGACCCACTGGACCATAATTCCAGAAGTGTGTCCTTACCCGGATCCGCTGGTCCTCCACACGTTAGCACCTCAGCACTTCTGCACCTGCGCACTTCAGCTCCTCAGCACTTCAGCACCTCCGCACCTCAGCTCCTCAGCACTTCCGTACCTCAGAACCTCAGCACTTCAGCACTTCCGCACTTCAGAACGTCAGCACCTCAGAAGTCAGCACTTCAGCACCTCCGCACTTCAGCACCTCAGAACTTCAAATCTGTAGCACTTCAGCACCTCAGCACTTCCGAACCTCCGCACCTCAGCTCCTCAGCACTTCAGTGCCTGAGCACTTCAGCACCTCAGAACCTCAGCACTTCAGCACCTCAGAACCTTCGCACTTCAGAACCTCCGCACTTCAGCACCTTAACTCCTCAACACCTCCGCACTTTAGCACCTCAGCACTTCCGCACCTCCACACTTCAGCTCCTCAGCACTTCAGCACCTCAGCACTTCAGTACCTCCACACCTCAGCTCCTCAGCACTTCAGTGCCTGAGCACTTCAGCACTTCAGCACCTCAGAACCTCAGCACTTCAGCACTTCCGCACTTCAGCACTTTAGCACCTCAGAACCTCCGCACTTCAGAACCTCTGCACTTCAGCAGCTTAGCTTCTCAACACTTCCGCAATTCAGCACCTCAGCTCCTCCACTACTCAGCACCTCAACTCCTCAACGCCTCAGCACAAGGATTGGGATCCTGGATATATATATGGGTAGCAGTCAAAGTCATCACAATCAGTGTTTCATGACACGGCCTTAATATTTTATCTAGCTATGGATAGGTGCTAGGGGTGAGCCTTATATGGCTCACAAGAAATGGGCACCTTTGAATATGAAGGGGGACAAAGGGTGCCCTCATGCCACCAAAATAAGGATATCATAGTTCTAATACCAAAGGCAAATGGCAAACCTTTACTCTAAAATCCCCATGGTTCCTCATATATGTGGTGGTCTCATCTGCTTTTTTTGCATTTTTATAAACTTGAAACAGCAGAAACAAGAAAAAAAATCATACATGAAGGTTTTCCTGGGAAAATTGTATCCACCGTGGTATCCCTTTAGCCGAAGAATTCAATTTAATTCAATATTTTATCATCCCAGTTGTTGAAAAAAATGAAAGAACATCACCAACTTGCCACATAGGAAACACTGTAGAAAATACATTTCCCCCCATGTTTAAATTTGCAAGATGAGATCTAATGGAAGAGAATCTTTGTAGCTCAGGGTTGAAATGTAGAGTCCTTGGTGCTCTCTGAGCTTGGTTTATTGCTTGCAGACATTTCATTACCCAACATCATCATCACAGGGAAAAGAAAAAGAATGGGAAAACTTATTTTGCAAGGGGGAAAAATGCTGTCGCTTTAAATCAGAACTGAGCATGCCTGGCTGTGAAATTCTGGGATTCTTGAAGTCCACAAGTCTAAAAAAATTGCTGCCTCACCAGCCATAAAGCTCACCACACGTCACTGATAGATAGAGATAGAGATAGAGATAGAGATAGAGATAGAGATAGAGATAGAGATAGAGATAGAGATAGAGATAGAGATAGAGATAGAGATAGAGATAGAGATAGAGATAGAGATAGAGATAGAGATAGAGACAGAGACAGAGACAGAGACAGAGACAGAGACAGATATAGACAGATAGATAGATAGATAGATAGAGAGAGAGAGAGAGAGAGAGAGAGAGAGAGAGAGAGAGAGAGAGAGAGAGAGCGAGCTATATATACGATTAGACTGTTTTACTCCATAAACTTATTAAACTGACTTCTCAAGACAGTGTCAGTATTTCCTTTATTTGCGCGTCATTCCTTAATTTTAAGAAAAAGAATGTGTCCTGTTGCATTTTTTTAAAAGTACTTTGCATGTAGAGAGTCCTCCAGTGTTTTGAGATTAACCATCCAATTTTCTTTGGTCCCATCCTTACTTCTACTAATTTTATTTGCATTCTTTTGCCACCTATAAATCCATTAAACAAATGTTTTGGGCACCATTTTTGGGAGCATTCCATGCCTGTTGACTGTTGATTATTATATCCCACCCTCCAAATACTAGCATTTCATGATGTCTCCCCCAACAATCTTCTCCTTCTGATCCTAACAGCAATCCTCACAAATGGAAATAATAGAAGAAATGATTTTCTGTGATTCTCTGCACTACCAATATACAGATATTCTTTGACTTGCAACCATTTGTTAAATGACCATGTAAAGTTACAACACTGAAAAGGTGACTTATGACTGTTTTTCACACTTATGACCATTGCAGCATCCCCGTGGTCATGTGATCAAAATTCGGACACTTGACAACTGATTCACATTTATGATGGTTGCAATGTCCTGGAGTTATGTGATCACTTTCTGTGACCTTCTGACAAGCAAAGCAAATGGTGAAGCCCGATACACATGCACAGCCATAGATAGATAGATAGATAGATAGATAGATAGATAGATAGATAGATAGATAGATAGATAGATAGATAGATAGATAGATAGATAGATAGATTAGAGATAGAGATAGAGATAGAGATAGAGATAGAGATAGAGATAGAGATAGAGATAGAGATAGAGATAGATAGAGATAGAGATAGAGATAGAGATAGAGATAGAGATAGAGATAGAGATAGAGATAGAGATAGAGATAGAGATAGAGATAGAGATAGAGATAGAGATAGAGATAGAGATAGAGAGATATTAAATAGTAACTAGTTAGATTGACAAAACATCGGTCAGGTGAATCCTGTTGCTACTACTACTTTTACAGTTTTCTTGAGACATAAAGAGATGCACAGGGTGATCTACACAATCAATCACTTGAGCAAGATGGATTGGGAAAACACATCGTATTGAAACCCTTTTTATTTTATTTTATTGAATGGTTTACACATGCACACATGGCTTAAAACCACCCTTTCTCTTCTTCTATATGTATAAAAATGTCTGTGTGTGTATGTTCCAGCATAACTGCGGAATGCCCTGAGCAATTTCAACTGAACATGGTACACGGATGACTTACTCTCTGGAAACAAATATTGTGGGGTTAAGACATCCCTAACACCCCTCGGGGTATGTGTTCTGTTAAGGTACAGCCTGTTGTGCCTTAAAATAGCTTCTACTGTACTGCTGCAAAATGAATTCTACTGTACAGTGCAGTGGAGTTGCCAGAGTAACAACTTAACAGTACTCCACAAGGAGTCTCCCTCTGGGAAGGGAGAAAATCCAACATTAGGAAATTATGTTCAGTCTGGACACTTTCCCCTATAAATAAATAAAAACACAGTGTTGCCCAGGTTATCTGCTAGTATTAAAAAATCAAGTGACCTGAATAGAAAAGCAACATAAAATATATATTTTTAATGGAATAAACCCTGATTTATTTTATTCTTATATCAGCCTTCCTCCTGGAGCCACACAGAGTGGTGCATAAAATTTGATTGAGTTGGAGGCATATCAGGTGAAGCCCATTTTGTCAATGTTCAAGACATTCAGCATAGAAGCGTAGATGTCAGTCAGGGTTCAGTTTCTAGAATTGGTCATTGAGGGTTTGCCAGATTAAAAGTGTCACTGAGACCAGAATCGGGTTTACATTCATTGGACAATAATTGCTTTCAATGGGAGGGGAATTAGGTTTGCCCTGTATATTCCTATTTAAATCTATAGGATGTAGAAGGGTATGCATATAGTGCTTTCCATATATTTGGGGGGGGGGGTAGTTTCTATTAATCCCTGCAAAAGCAATGTAAATTTTAATTTGGAGCATTTGGCATCTGATTGTGTTGGGGGCTGTTACATCTTGTAGAAGGCTAATTTGCCTAGAACTAAGAAGAAATTTCCTGGCAGTTAGAACAACTAATCAGTGGAATTATTGGCCTCCAGAAGTTGTGAATGCTCCAAAAATGGAAGTTTCTAAGAAGATGTTGGCTAACCATTTGTCTGAAGTGGTGTAGGGTTTCTTGCCTAATCAGGGGGTTGGACTAGAAGACCTCCAAGGTCCCTTCCAATTCTGTTATTCTATTCTATTCTATTTTTTTTCCTGGAAACAATATTTTACTTCTCATCCAAGAAGCTTCTTCAGCTATGAACTGAAGAAGCTTCTTGGATGAGAAGTGAAACATTTTCAAGGAAAAACAAACCAAATTGCCTTTTGAAAAGCATGACCTGGATAATTGAGAATCTCTAGAGGAACTTAGCCTTCTACAAGATGTTACGACTCCCAACTCAATCAAACAGACCAAGAAATTCCAGTTGCCTTTTGCCTTTAGAACATCTCGCAGAAGGTCAATAGCAGTAGTAGACTTATATACCGCTTCATAGGCCTTTCAGGCCTCTCTAAGCGGTTTACAGAGAGTCAGGTCTCCCTTCTGATGTTCCACTAGTTGACATTATCTGAAGTTCTAAGTAGGGCTACACACTCTTGGTACTTTAAATAGACCAGAAAACCGATTTATCAACAATTCGAGTAGAGAGCTGACTTCTGCTGCTCTTTATTTAACACCCAAGAGCACATCAAACCACTTACTTCCTGGCTGCTTCACACATGCGCCATGCTAGAGTAGAGCCCGCATCTTCATTGTGTCTAGAAAGATCCAAAGAATCTTCCTGAATTAATTGCTGCTACTCAGATCATCGCCTGGAAAATTGTCCTCCTTACAAACTATAATGTTATTGAATCTGAAAAAAGTGTCCAGTCAAGGAAAAAAGTAGTCAAAAATAACACCAGTCATAAATGTTCTTGCTCACTTGAGTGCCCACAGACTATGAATATTTGATCTCTTAATTGTAGCAGTACCCTGAATGACATTTTAAAATCTCTGATTTTATTAAGTTTCATCTTCATAATTTAATTAAGTAAAAAAAAAAAAACACCAAGATAAGAGTTTTAGTAGCGTGCATTTTTGAAATTAATGAGCTAAGTGCCAGAGGATGGAGTCTATATTACAGGGTAGAAGTGTGCAGGCAGCCCTAATTAATATAATCTTGCTTTGGTACAAGTGCATTTGATAATCCTACTGTGTGCAGTACTTACAACTACTTTTCCAAAAAGACCCAGAAAGCCTGAAATAATGAAGGCACAGTTCATTGCTGTCAGCAGAGGAAGAAAAATAATAATAATAATTGTTTTTAATAAGCTATTTTGAGATTAAAGAAATATAAGGTACTCAATGTCTTGAAGGCCATTTTGTTTTTAATTAGAATGGTGACATGTCCCCCCCCCCACTCAGTTTTAAAGTCTCAGAGAATTTTCTTCAGTGCATTCCCCTCCCTCTTTTCAGTTACATGAATGAAAAAAAGGGGGGGTTCTAGTAGTGGATGGTTTGGAGTTATCAGAATACATTGCTATTAGAGTTATTAGCCCTGGTGGTTAGAATGCAGTACTGCAGACTACTTCTGATGATCACTGGCTGCCGGCAATTTCACCAGGCTCAAGGTTGATTCAGCCTTCCATCCTTCCGAGGTGGGTAAAATGAGGACCCAGATTGTTGGGGGCAAGAGGCTGACTCTGTAAACTGCTTAGAGAGGACTGTAAAGCACTATGAAGTGGTATATAAATCTAAGTGCTATTGCTATTAGAATATAGAATAACAGAGTTGGAAGGGACCTTGGAGGTCTTCTAATCCAACCCCCTGATTAGACATGAAACCCTATTCCACTTCAGACAAATGGTTATCCAACATCTTCTTAAAAACTTCCAGTGTTGGAGCATTCACAACTTCTGGAGGCAGGTTGTTCCACTGATTAATTGTTCTAACTGCAGGAAATTTCTTCTTAGTTCTAGGTTGCTTCTCTCCTTGATTAGTTGCCACCCATTGCTTCTTGTCCTACCCTCAGATGCTTTGGAGAATAGCTTGACTCCCCCTTCTTTGTTCCAGCCCCTGATATATTGGAACACTGCTATCATGTCTCCCTTAGTCCTTCTTTCTATTAAACTAGACCTACCCAGTTCCTGCAACCGTTCTTCATAGCCTCCAGTCCCCTAATCATCTTTGTTGCTCTTCTCTGCACTCTTTCTAGAGTCTCAACATCTTTTTTACATCGTGATGACCAAAACTGAACACAGTATTCCAAGTGCAGCCTTACCAAGGCAGTATAAAGTGGTATTAACACTTCACATGATCTTGATTCTATCTATGTTTAAAATATCTACAGAGAGAAAAATCGGAAAGGTATGGACATATTAAAGCCTATGTGCTACACTCAGACTCTGAAACTTTCTTTCTCATAGATGTTGAGAGCCAATATGGTTATACGCCACTCAGTATCAAGGATGCAGCTGTAGAGGTGATCAACAGTATTCAGTATCTGGAGGCGCAGATAACTAACAATCTGAACTTGCCTCCCCACACGTCATCCTTAGTGAAGCGTGCAAACCAGCATCTGCATTTCCTGCATCAGATGAGAGCACATCTTCCTCCTTCTACCCTGGACACTTTTTACAGAGGCACAAATACAGGCCCCGTGGAGGCCCCTGCGTGGCTCATTGGAGGCATCCCCAGCCTTCAGCAGCACTCTGCCAGCCGAAAATGGTGTGAAGCCCCTGCGAGGCCCCTGTGTGGCTGTTTTTGGCCTCCCCAGCCTCCAGCAGCACTCTGCTCACCATGGCCACACCCATCCTGGCCATGCCCACCATGAGCATGCCCCCCCCCCCGGCCCTCCTAGGTCAAACACAATCCTGATGCGGCTCTCAATGAAATTGTGTTTGAAACCCCTGCCTTAGATATATGCTATTTAACTCTTCAATTGATCTCCTAATACAGGGTCCACAACCCTTGGACCGCAGCCCACTATTGGGTTGTGGCTTATTCAGAAATGGCCCATGAGACAGGTGGGCCGGTACACACGCATGCAACTCAACTCACAGGAGCAGTAGGCATGTGCATGTGTGTGTGCACCAGCCCATCAACCCATCAGCCCAGTTTCCCTCTCCCCCAGCAGTGCTGCCAAGCCACAAAGATTGGGGACTACTGTCCTAACAGACATATATTTATTTTTCATATTAAACACATTGTCTGCATTAATTTACATTAATCTTAAAAATGTCACTATTCTGTTTTTACGTAGAAACATAGAAAACTGAAAAAAATACCAGAAAAATATCTAGTGGTCCATTGAGTCTGCTCTTTGAGTGTTTTGTTTTTCTTTCAATTGATCAATTTATTATTTTTAATTTATTTTGTCAGATGATGGACATGTGTTTCTCCCAAGCATATTTAAACTCCTTTACTGATGATTGACCCACTACCTCCGCTAGAAGTTGGTTCCAAGCTTCCACTACTCTTTCTGTGAAGTAATACTTTCTAACATTACTTTTGAACTTCCTTCCTGTCTCTTCCCTCCTTTTCTCTTTAATACATGGTGAAGAAATTAAAAGGCACTTGCTCCTGGGGAGGAAAGCTATGGCGTAACTAGACAGCCTACTAAAAAGCAGAGACATTGCCCTGCCAACAAAAGTGCGTATAGTCAAGGCTATGGTTTTCCCAGTTGCAATGTATGGCTGTGAAAGGTGGACCATGAGGAAGGCTGCACGCCAAAGAATGGAGGCCTTTGAACTATGGTGCTGGGGAAGACTCTCGCAAATCCCTAGGACTGCAAGGGGATCAAACCGGTCAGTCCTAGAGGAGATCAACCCTGACTGCTCTTTAGAAGGCCAGATCCTGAAGAGGAAACTCAAATACTTTGGCCACCTAATGTGAAGGAAAGACCCACAGGAGAAGAGCCTCATGCTGGGAAAGAAGAAAGGGACGACAGATAATGAGGGGGCTGAATGGAGTCACTGAAGCAGTAGGCATGAGGTTAAATGGGCTCCAGGAGATGGTAGAGGACAGGAAGGCTGGAAGAACATTGTCCATGGAGTCATGATGGGTAGACATAACTTTGCAACTAACAACACATGGTGGAAAAAAACAACCCTCTTTACCTCCCTTTATTCAACTCAGCTAGTTTTCTTTCCCGAATGTCTTCCTCCTAACATAAAAATTTGTGTTTTCTACTTCTCCTAAAAAGCCAGCATGCTTTTCACTCACCATTAACATAGTTATTTACACCTAATGGAGGAAAGTGTTTATTTCCATGCTGACATTTTTCACAGCAACTGAAATTATCTTTATCTTTCTATGCCACCAACCCCCAAAAAGGGGGATATTTTAATGATGACTTCATCCTTTCCTTGAAGACAAAATTAAATTCATAAAATCAAATGCCCAATTCTTATTAAAAATAATCTGAGCTAAGAGTTTACCAGTTACAGTACCAGCATGTCTCTTTCAAACTATGGCAGTGTGTTATGGAGACCTTGTCACAAAGCGCTTGTAAGCCACACGTTATGACTAATAATTATTATGGACTAGTAACTTGTAGTGGCTTGAAAAGCACAATATGGAAGGTCCCTGAAATTTTGAGAGGAAGGCAGATTAATCCCGAAGTGAATTTTTTCTTACACATCAGCTAAAAGTGTGATACGTTAAATAACTCTCCAGAGTAGACTTTATTGATCTATGCTAGATTTAGGAATGGAGATTGATCTCCCTCTGTTTCGTAATGTGATTAGGGATGGATGACACAAAGAAAGAGCTACAATTTTATACAATTGTTGTCAGAAATATTTCTCTCTCTCTCTCTCCTCCCTTCCTCTCCCTCTCTCTCTCTCTCTTTGTCCCTCCCCTGGTGTGTGTGTGTGTGTGTGTGTGTGTGTGAGAGAGAGAGAGAGAGAGAGAGAGAAGTGCTGTTTGCTTACAAAGTTTTTTTCCCCATTTTGTCTTGAAATTCCAAATGACTTCAAAGGAGAGATTAAAAGCTAAGTTCTGCCACTTCAGAGATGACAGTCACTTGCATGTCATAAATATGAAAGAATGACATACTATATGACCAAGTATGTCCACGCACAACTCACTAAACCCTTCAACTCCATAGCAGCGTACATTCATCACATAGGCATAGTGACGGGGTCAGCTAGCAAAAGAGAAACCAATCCTAACCCCAGTTCATAATTAACCAGGCTTCATATATTGTGTGAACGCAGCCATTAAACCTCAACTAACCCAAAAATCTGGGTTAAAGGATACTGTTTCCTAGTCAAAGCTAGATATAAGAATGTGCCAGTGGTGGGATTCAAATAATTTAACAACTGGTTCTCTGCCCTAATGACCAGCTGGGTAGGCGGGGCTCGGTGGTCAGGTGACTCAACTCAACATCACTCACGTCGATGGGTGCTTTGCCTTAGCTGTTGCAATGTAATAAGGGTTAACCGGAGAGGCAGTTTCTGTAAGCAGGTCAATAAAGATCAGGCTAGAAACAACACCAGAATGTTTCCTTCCTGCCTTCCTTACAGGATTAGCTCTGCAAAGTGGAAAAAACAAAAGGAGATTTCTTCCAACAACCGGTTCTCTGAATTGCTTAGAAAGTTAACAACCGGTTCTCCCAAACAGGTGCAAACTGGCTGAATCCCACCACTGGAATGCACCCTGAGACAAATTTAAATTCAGACAGCAGATCAACATTGAAAGAAATCAGAAGAGGATGAAAATTATCTTTTTAGTATCTGTCAAACCTGCTATAACTCAAACTTCTAAACAGAAACTATCCTTGGCTCCATTTGTTGAGAAAGTTTATTATTATAGTTTATAATTATAGTTTATTATATTAGAGATCAAGTGTATTGCAGTATTGCAAAGTCAGAATTGAGAATCGCATACCAAAATCCCTAAGTTTGATTCTTCCCTCCCTTAACTATTTCTCATTGCTCCTCTCAACTGAAAGATGTTTTCCTAACAGTCAATTCAAGTGCAGGTTGGTACGCCCTTCCTTCTTCCAGCTGGGTAACCTTGAGGCAGCATCTCGAGGAGATACTGAAATTAATTTTGCTTCCCCAAAGCATTTCCCCCTTCATCCTACCTCTCCGCAGCTCAAGGCAGTCTGTCACTACGGTGAAGCACAAGCATGCGTAAGGCGGCAGCTGACAGTATCTAAAATAAAACCATATCAAACCATGAAATGAAGCCCTCTGCCACAACGATGGGCTTAAACTAAAATGAGGGTATTGAAGAGGGACAGCATAGATTTGGAAATTCATTTCAAAGTGAAGAACTGTCACACTTAACCCTCTAGTTACCTCATAGATACAAGTATGTACAGCAATTTTCTCAGTGGCAATAGCAATAGCAATAGCAGTTAGACTTATATACCGCTTCATAGGGCTTTCAGCCCTCTCTAAGCGGTTTACAGAGTCAGCATATTGCCCCCACAGTCTGGGTCCTCATTTCACCCACCTCGGAAGGATGGAAGGTTGAGTCAACCTTGAGCCGGTAAGATTTGAACCGCCGAACTGCAGAACTGCAGTCTGGGTCCTCATAGGGAAGTTGGTTGCCATTGTTGGTGCTTTAACTTCTTCCTGCTACTTCTCCTCATTTTGGTTTTTCCAATCTAATCTGGGGGAAAAAGTGTGAAAAGTGTGAAGCCATTTGCCTCCTGACATTTAGAGATAGGGTAATAACCTGCTAAAAAATCAACAGCCCTTTTGTGATACGTGACGGTGTTTGTTTTTTTCTTGCTTACTTTCTGTTTCTCTAGCAACTCTGCATGGGCTTCCTTTAATCCATTTAAGATAAGTGTTTTAATATAAGAGTAATTTCAGTTCTACTAACTGAAATTAAAAACTTGCGGGACAACAGGCAAGCAACATCTGCATCCCTTTGCTAGATATAGGAGCTCTTTCCTACTCACCTTAGAATATTTCTTGTGGGGAGTTTTATATAATACTAGTGCTGATAACCCGGCAAAGCCCGGGTATTGATTTATAGGGGAGAATGTCTGGACCAAGTGTAATTTCTAATGTTGGATTTTCCCCCTTCCCAGAGGGAGCCCCCTTGTGGAGTACTGTGAAGCCGTTACCATGGCAACTTCACTGTGCTGTACAGTAGAAGCCATTTTACAGCAGTACAGTAGAAGTCATTTTACAGCAGTACAGTACAAGCCATTTTAAGGCACAAGAGGCTGTATCGTAACAGAACACATACCTCGAGGAGTGTTAGGGGTGTCTTACCCCCCATAGTATTTGTTTCCAGAGGGTAAGTCATCTGTGTACCAAGTTTGGTTGAAATTGTTAGAGGCGTTCCAGAATTATGCTGGAACATACATACATAGCAAATCATTTCATCAACTTCATTTTTATTTATTCTTGTGCAACCCCGGCTTGAATTGGAACCCCGAATGATTCCTCTGACACCAGGCTGTATTAAAGCTACCAAAAGAGTTAACAGCAACAGAATTTCAGAAGAGAACAATGATTTTGGGCATTCCAGTGTTTTTTAAAAAGTGTTCTGACCCAGGCTTCCTCAGAAAGCAGGAAGCAAAGTCTTGGTCCCGGCAAAACCTCTTTTATTTACACGACTGTGAATTCCTTTCATTCATAGTCAGCAAGGCTTAGCAAACAGTCTTTCAGAGCAATGTTTATCCACACACACCTTATCTTGTTTGAAGTGCTGCCAGATAACTAATTTCCAAACGCAGGTGAAGGCAAACTTGGCACAGAGTCTCTTAAAGTCACAAACAGAACTTTCCACTCTTGAAACGACTGAATGAACAAATTGTTTCCTGCAAAAGCCCAGTCCCTGTTCCTTCCTCTTTTGTTTCCTATGGGAGGGGCCAATCATCTCCCAGGTGTGGCTTTATTCTCCTAAGTCAACCCTGATTTCTTTTCTTTTTTAAAGAAATTTTTATTTTTGGACAAACACAAACAAAACATTAAACATAAAACCCTCTTCCAGTTACATACAGTGTGTCGGTTGGTTACAAAACTTTTGTGCATGCTCTCCATATTCCTCACTTACAATTTATATAAAATCTCATATTATCAATCTCATATATATGTATGGATTATTTTCATTGGTAATCATTTATTTGATTATAACTATTATTACTTCATTTTATACGAGATATTTTAAATTTTGAATTAATTTATATTATGGCATTTCATTACATCATCCTGAATCCATCCAATAATAATAATAATATATCTTTATATTATATTCTGTATCATTCCGTTATCCTTGTATTGTAAAATTCTCTAGCATATTTCATTTCCATACTTTTTTGTCTAACCATTGATAAAATAAATCCCATATCTTATAAAATTGCTTATCTTCTTGTTCTTTAATTTCAAATGTCAATTTGCTCATTTCGGCACATTCCATTATTTTCTGAATAACTTCCTCCTGTGTTGGTATTTTCTCATTTTTCCAATTTTTTGCAAACACTATTCTAGCCACTGTTAACACATTTACAATCAAATATTTCAATTCTCTACTATATGTTTCTGGTAAAATCCCCAGTAAGAATATCTCTAGTTTAAAGTCTATATGCTTTTCTATCATTTTTTCCAACCATGTGTGAATTTTAGTCCAGTGTCTTTTAGCTTCTGCACATGTCCACCACATATGGTAATATGAGCTTGGTATCTGATGACTTTTCCAACATTTTTCAGATTTATTCTCAAACATTCTTGCTATTCTCGTCAGGGGGTAGGTGCCACCTGTAAAACATCCTATACAAATTTTCTTTGTATGCTGTTGACATTGTCATTTTATAATTTTGAGACCACAATTTTTGCCATTTCTCTAAATCAATCCCATGTCCAAAATTTTCCCCCCAAGCAATCATTGTTTCTTTAACTTGTTCTTCCTCTAGCTTAACCTCTAGTAAGTATCCATATAGTTTTTTAATCACCTTTTCATTGGTACCTGTCAGGATTTTATCTAAATTCAGTCAATTTGTCATAAAAGCCTACTATTTTAAAATCTTTATCATATCTAGAATGTATTTGCACATATGAAAACCAATTCATCCTTATACCTTGTTCTTCCAATTCTTGCATAGATTTAAGTTCACCCTTTGCATTCAATATTTCATCATATCTAATTGTTTGTTCCTTTTTATATGTTATTGGATATGAAAAAGCTTCAATAGTTGATAACTAGACTGGAATTTTTAAATAATGTGGCCTTTTAATCTTCTCCCAGTTTAATAACGAAGCCTCATGGATATAATGTCTTCTGAAGTACCCCTGGACCCTGATTTCTTAGTTGTTCTTGTCTTCTGGCAGCTCTGCGCATGCGCACACTGGGAACAGGCTCCAGCTGTTCTTTTGCCTCACTGCTGTCTAACTCCCTCTCTGCCTCCAATGCAGAGCCCTCATCTGAGCTTTCCTCAGCCCCCAGGACTGGCCCATGTTCCTCCCCAACCTCCTCACTGTCCGACTCTGCTGTCAGCTCTGCTGGCCACAACAAAGAGGAGGAGGAAGAAATGCCAAATTCAGACCTAGTGAAACTTTCACATTTCCAAATCTTCGGACCTTTAGAACGTTTACACATTTAGTAAACTTTACACCTCGGTTATAAAACCCAGGCTTTAAAGAAAGATGGGGTGTACAGTATATATTGGAAAACACCAATGGATCTTCCCCTGTAGTAGCATGAATGTTGTGCCTGTAATGAGCCAAACTATTGCTGGAATCAGTCGAGTGATATTCTTCGCTGGGTTTCTCCTGCTCCAGCCCCCCTGGAGTACCATTCAAGACAATGATGAACTACGGCCCCAATTCCCTTATTAGCTGTAAGCCCTAAAAATTATATGTGCAATTAAAAGGCAAAATGCTGATATTACTCATAAGGAGCCCTTTGTACATTAGCAAGGTACAAAAGTCTGCTGACACTTGGCAACGGAGATAGTCAGCATGGCAGAAGATTAATAGCGCCTCATAAATTTGCAGGGTGAATATCGGAGAATAGGGGCAGAATAAGCATGTTGTGTTAGAGATAAATAAAGGGCACAGCCGTCATGACAAAACCTTTAGCGAGAACTACAGTCCTCTTCTTCCCAGCGATTTGCTTGGCTAGCACGATCATGTTTTATAGAATTACTGTGCAGCTACTCCAGCGAGTATAGCAGTGGCCGGTTTACAGGGCCGCAGGCTAAGGAGAGCGTGAAAGGGGAGGGGAGTATGATCTTTAGGGCTGAAGACCAGAAACGGGACTCGAAAAGCTCAAGGGTCCCATTTGAAAAAAGAACAAACGTTTTTTTATTCTTTCAGTATGCGAGAGTTCCCCTTGAAAACGCAAAGCTGGAGAAGGTTGCAGAGCGTAAGAATGATAGGATTCCAAATAGCAGTCATGTGTTGGGACTTTGTCCTACCTTGTCCCTGATTCAGTAATAAATGAGAAATGATAGTATTAGTCAAAGAATGTCTATGGAGATTCTCAAGTCATTCATGGTTGTCTCAAAAGTGCTTTTTCAAGAGGCAACTGGACATTCTGTTGTTGTTTCTTCTTTGAAGACCTTTTGCTTCTTATCCTAGAAGCTGAAGAAGCTTCTTGGATGAGAAACAAAACGTCTTCAAGGAAAAAACCAGAAAGTCCAGTTGTCTCTTGAGCAAGCACCAGTGGTGGGTTTCAAAAATTGTTGGAACCTACTCTGTGGGTGTGGCCGCCCGTGTGACAGTGGCTTGCCGCCCATGTGGCTGCTCCAGCCCTTTGGAACGATCTCCCCGTGGAGATTCGGACCCTCACCACCCTTCTGGCTTTCCGCAAAGCAGTCAAGACCTGGCTATTCTGGCAGGCCTGGGGCTGATGAGTTCCCAGCCCCACTTGAATTGCTGTGACTGTTGTGTTGTTTTTAATCTGTTTTGTGTATCTTGTTTCTGTCTTGTTTGTTTTTTGTATTTCCCCCTTCCCCACTTGTTTGTTAGCCGCCCTGAGTCCCTCGGGAATAGGGCGGCATACAAGTATAATAAACATCAAACATCAAACATATGAAATTATGAGTTAGTACTTAGGTCGGTCCAAGTAGCTATTCAGAAGTTAGTGGTTAGAAACAATCATAAAGCAAGATATGGAATTAAAACCAGAAATATTTTGTTGGCTATTTGAAAGGGAGTATAATATATATTTAATTTTACACATGTTAGCAGCTGCTGGAATTGTGTTTGCACAACAGTGGAAAAACAGAGATATGTAAATGAATAAATATTACAATGTGCAGGAATAAATAAATTGACAATTAAAATCAAGAAGGCTTTGAATACTTTTTCACGTGGGATTGGTTTTAGCAATTGCCAACTAATGGAAACAGAAATTAGAAATCCAAAAGTATGGAAGAAAACACCAATTATGTAAGGAAAGGTCCCTAAAATGTATAAGGAAATATTACTAGATCATTATTAATGCGTAGATAACTGCGGGACATTACACACCCACCAGTAGTGGGTTTCAAAAAATTTTGGAACCTCTTCTGTAGGTGTGGCCTGCTTTCCGGTGATGGAACCTCTTCAAACCGGTTCGGTAGATTTGACGAACCGGTTCTACCGAATAGGTGCGAACTGGTAGGAACCCACCTCTGCATTAGTCAAAGAATGTCCTCTGAAACAAATGTCTTCCTCATCTAATTCTGCCTCCTTGCAAAATTCAGATTTGGTTGGTGGGGAATTTGGTTACGTCTTGGTGCAAAATTCTAACTACACCCATGGAATGAAGATCGATTTTTTTTTCTCTGATTCCCTTCTTATTAACCTCACACATAGCATTTTCTATTGGCAAGGATGCTTATTTCTTTGAATTTATTTTAGGAAAGCTGGATGCTGGAGTTCATTTCTCAAAAGCCCCCTGCCAGCATTGGTATTGCATAACATAAGCATGAAACCTAGACTCCTCATTTTAAAAAATCCTATCTTTGCAAAGCCCCTCATTTTCCTTTGCTAGTAATTTGATCTTTTATTTCATTTTATAAAAACTCTGTTTCAGTTTAAATTTTGCTTCTTTCAACCACATATTTTCCCATTGTTCCATCTGTACTTTATAACCATGCATTTTCTGATCCACTGTATCATATTGGCTTATAGTTTTTGTTAAAGTCAAATCTTGTCCCTGTTTAGGTATTTCTCTACAGGTTTTACTGCTGTTCTTTCCAACTTTTGACATCTTTCCTCTCGGTAAGATACAGTGCATCATATTTTGTAAAAATTGCAAAAGTTCATCCTCAAAACATTTATAATAAATACTGTGTAATCCACCTGGTCCAGGAACCTTTCTGGTTTAATCTTTTTTATAGGCTTCAAAACCTTTTCTTATAGCTCCATAATGGTAAAACCTATGGCATACGTGCCAGAGGTGGCACGCAAAGTCCTCTCTTTGGGCAATGCTTGCCATTGCCAGCTGCTCTTCTGCTTTCCAGTGTGCTAGCTGGTCTTCGTAGGTGCCGGAACACTGGAAAATGGCATGAAGACGCCCCAAACCACGCTGTTTTCTGGGCCATTTCCGGGCCATTTTGAGGGCTGTTTTTAGGCCATTTTCCGGCACTCCAGCATGCACCTGCGAAGACCATTATAAAAATGGCCTAAAAACGGCCTGAAAACCAGCCAAAAAAACCAGGCATGTGCATGCCGGCCAGCTGGTCTTCCGGTTTCCGATACTCCAGCATGCGCACACATGCACGCACATGCATGTACATTCCAGTTTGGGCACTCAGTGCTGAAAACGTTCACCATCACAGTTATAGGTCTATTTACAATATGTCTCTGTTGCTCTGGAATCTGGTATCATTACCGTACAGTATCCTGTCATTCTTCTGTCATTCTTTTTAATTCTTCCACCCTTTCTAAGCCTTGAGGAACATTGCATTTGTTGGCTTTCCAGCCAGAAAGCTAGTGCATGTGGTCTTTCTGACTGGTATAAAGAGGTCCTGTCTAGCCTTACAGAACGATCACAAGAAGAGCACCAGCTCTTGCAATATTTCTGAACGGCAGACCGATTCAAAAATAGCTTGGGTCTTCAGTATGTAAGCTTCCTTTCTCTGGCCTAGCACTGGAGCTGGCTTCTATGCAGGAGTGGGAGGAGAACTCCAGTGCAGGGCTGGAGAAAAGAAGCTTGCATCTCAGTGATGGGATTCAAAATTTTTTACTACCGGTTCTGTGGGCGTGTCTTGGTGGGCGTGTCTTGGTGGGTGTATACTGTAAAATCTCCATTTCCTCCCCACTCCAGGGGAAGGTTACTGCAAAATACCCATTTCCTCCTGTTCAGCTGGGACTAGAGAGGTTGCGAATAGATGGGGGTGAGGCCAGTGAGAGTTGGTATTTACGGGTCTCCGAACTACTCAAAAATTCCACTACCGGTTCTGGTCAGAACCTGCTGAATACCACCTCTGTTGCATCCTGAAGATCTTCATTTCTCTAGCTTCCCCAAAAGACTTCCCGCTCCTACAGGAAGCGATGGGGAAATGCTTCTGCAGGTGGCAGCAGCTTGACGCCTTCCCCGCCGGCTTCCCCATTGACTTTCTGGGGAAGCCAGCAGAGAAGAATGCAAATGGTAATCACAGGATTGCAGTCGTATGTATGAACAGGTTGCCAAGCATCCACAATGCAATCCTTTTATTGCGCTGTGGTGCAACCGTCCTAACTTAAAGGATGGGTTGTAAGTAATTTTCTTGGAGTTTCTCATAACTATGAATAGTCGTTAAATTCCTGGCTGTAGGCTGAGTACGACTTGTATCCTATCTTGTCTTGAAAAGAATCTATGTCTATGTATCTCTTAAATTACCATTTTTCTGTTTCCATATGTCCACAAGTTCTAAACTGTCCATCAAATCAGACTTTTGGTAATTATTTAATTGTATGTGTGTGTGTGTTGTTTGTAATCTATATCAGGGATGGGTTCCAGCTTGCTTTACTGCGAGTTCGCTCAGGGGCGTGCTGCGGGTGCATGTGCACTGCAGGTGGGTGCGCTTGATGCATGCTGTGTGCGCATGCGCAGTAGTGAAAAAATAGCTTCTGCGCATGGTCAGAAGCAAAAAAACAAGATGGCGGTGGCTACGGCGCTGCTGATAGAACCAGTTTGTGGGCATGTCCAGCTGAGTTACTACCTACTCAGCCAAACTGGTCCAAACCAGTAAGAACCCACCTCTGATCTATATGTATTTGAATTACACCGTAAAAATCCAGGTATATTTCCTAGCAAAATATTCCACTAAATTTTGAGAAGATTCTTTTTCATTCAAACAAAAAGATGAAAACTCAGAACATCTTTCTCCACAGTACAAACAAGTTGGATTAGATAATTCATGTTAATTTATTAAGCAATATAACAGCAACTTTCTAGTGGGAAAGGCAGAAATATTTACTGATGTTCTTTCTTAAAATTAACTTGACAACATTCTCTGTGTCAACTTTCTGTGTTGTTATATAATTCCAGAAGAAACTCTTTGGTTAAAACCATCTTCTAAAACTTGTATTTACCATTATTTAACCATAAGCATTCTTTAAAATCCTTTCTTAGATTTATGAAACAAATAATGTACTCTTACTTGGGAATTGGTGTATATTACTCTTATTGCAAGTGGCACTAAAGAAAAACTATAACCACTTACATTTTTTAAATAAGGATATAGTGCTAAATATAGTCAGAGAATGTGTGATCAACTTGTCTAAATACTGTTGGCAAAAAAACCCCATCCCTCAAATAAAAATAATTTGGTATTTCATTTGTTCAGGAGTGAATTTAACTTGATAAAGAATGGAAGTGAGGTAGGCTTCAAAGTCCTCTGTTAAATCTGCCACCCGTTGCAATCTTACTTCAAAATTTATTGATTGATTTAGTGTATGGCATGAAAGTAGTAGTAGAGATATATGAAAAGAACACGTAGTCATCTGATACATATAAGATGGAGATGTGTGATCAGGTTTGGAAGATGTGGGGAAAAAATCAAGGAGTTAAATATTGAGTTGCAAGTTGCATTTCAAAATATGTTCGTTTGTAAAATAAAATGTGTTCTATATTTGAATATCATCTAGAACTTTTATTCAATTAAGCATGGTATTTGCTAATTGGAGGAAGTCTGCTTTTCTTCCTGTATAAGTTCAGGTGGACGGTCTAGTATCTTCTGGGGAGCATCACAGTCACATTCCGAGGAGGATACTCTGCCCCATTTAAACAGAGAGTTTGACAAATGCATGCAGGGTGTAGATCCCTTCTGAAGTTTTCCAGCAATGGCAGGTACCTTGTTTTCCCCAAAATAAGACCCAACTGGAAAATAAGCCTTAGCATGATTTTTCAGGATGCTCGTAATATAAGCCTACCCCCAAAATAAGCCCTGGCTAAGATAATCAGCCAGAGGGACACGTTTTCCCCAAAATAAGACCTAACTGGAAAATAAGCCCTAATGAGTTTTTTTTGAACAAAATTAATATAAGACCCAGTCTTATTTTGGGGAAAACACAGATAGTATGGAAACCCCATAGTTTTGGCAATGATCGTGGAGGATAAAGAGGAGAAAAAAGAAGAAGAAGAAGAAGGAGGAGGAGGAGGAGGAGGAGGAGGAGGAGGAGGAGGAGGAGGAGGAGAAGAATTATTTCAATGACGTTGTCTCAATTGTTCCAGAGTGTCTGCATATAGTAAATAGGAAATTGGATCTTAGAGACTTACAGGCTTGGCTACAATAGCTGAAGTGATTACATTGAAATTTGAATGATCCCAGTTTACAGTACAGCAGATTGAAGATTTACTTTCCTTACATTTCAATTTCTCTGTTGAAAGCATCTAAAATCCAATCAGGGTGGTAGTGCCCATCTTCCTAAGTCATGGAAAAAAGGAGATTTTTCCCCCTCTTACAAAGATGCCAAAGGGATTTTATGTGAAGGACAGCCCAAATCTATATGTCTTTGACAATAAAGCTCCTCTCTGTGATTTAACTACTTCTGTGATACCTAAATAAATAAGGAAGCTTACTTTTTCTCTTAGTAAAGAACTTTCTTCATTCTTGGAATCCAAACAAATTCATAAAATCACTTTTGTTGTTGTTTATGATTGAAGAGTCAGTTAGGCCCTAATACATCTCCCATACCTACCAAGTGACTTTGAACTAGTCACAACAGATGTTGTGAGAATGTAGTAGAGGTGGGAAAGGATAATACATGTGTTGTGGCATGTTGGTCACTGGTCCCTCCAACAGCCAAATCAGAGGAGGAGAAGGAAGAGGTGTGGAAGTCAGGGTCAGCATCAAGGCAACCTGAGTGCTCCGAGGGGGAAGAGGGAATTGAACTATCAGAGATAGAGAGAGAGATGGAGGCTGGGCCGTCCATCAGCTCTCAGATGGAGAGTCAATAGCCCCCAGGTCTGGACTGATAAGGAAGAGGAGGAACAGCTGGGTCCCGTGCCTGACACACGGATGTGCCGAAGGCAGAGGAGAGGAGAGCAATGGAAATCTATGGGCTGATCCTGGGGAAGGAAGAGCCACCACTGCTGGTGAGACGCTGCCCTAGCTCTATGGATAAAAGGCAGGAGACAAAGATGAATAGGAGTGACAGACTTGTTAGCCTGCAAGAGAATTTTTTTGCCGGGGCTGCTGGCATTCCTAATAAAGGGATCTTTTGAGTTCAAGTCACAAGGTTTGTTGTGTTTGACGAGCTGGGTCAGAACAACATGCCATTTACATTACTGGAATAAAATAAATGAAAACTATATTAATAATAAACCTCTTTCCCCAAAAAGAGCAATATAAAACCATAATCAATTGCTTCTTTGAAAAAAACCAACAATCCACATCTTATTTCTCCATTGCTTCATACTCCATGCTTGCACAATATACTTCATAAAAACTTTTAGTAAAGGCTTTTCTTTTTTAAAAAATGAGGAACTTCGAGGTCAGGGTAATGAATCTTGGTTTTAAAGAAACAGACATAGATCTTTTTTTTCCAGTAGAGCCTTCCATATCAGAATATATATTCTGCTTTTGTGATTTACAATTCAATTATTGCCTTCTCTTAGTTTTTAGCAATTTTAATGATAATTATATTATAATATAGTAGTATAGTACATCTTATCAAATTTTACATATATACATTTTTCTTCATAGTATATTCGGTAGTTTTCAAAACTTTTATTTCTTATTTTGGCTTCTAGCCACTTGCACAGTCTATTCCAAATTTTATAATAGTCCAACTCTTTCTTTCTTTCTTTCTTTCTTTCTTTCTTTCTTTCTTTCTTTCTTTCTTTCTTTCTTTCTTTTAACTCCAGGGTCATTCTGTCTATTTCAGCTGATACGGAAAGCTGTAAAAGTATATTATATTGTTCTGTTATTTGTGTTTTTATCTGTTTTGTGTTTGTTTTTGTATTTGTTTTTTCTTGTTCTTTCTAAACTTGAAAATGTTTAATAAAAACTATTTTTTTTAAAAAAACAAGATTTTTTTGCAGTACATAGCAGCTTGCTTTGTAATTGGTATAATAGCTAGACAAACGAAGGACTTGGAGATCGGCAGTTTTAAGGATCGGTAGATTGTTTTTGTAGTGATGGATCTGTCATTCAATAACTCAAAGCGTCCACTAAGCACTAAATCCAAGGGCTTCTGAAGCCAGATCTCCCCAGAGGAGGCACAGTAATATGTAGGTGGGGGCCCAATTGCTCCATGCAACTGCCATGGAAAAGGTTAATTTTCCCATGCAATTAGATGCTTGCCACTAGAGATTAACTGAAATGGTGGGTGTCATTCTATACTTTGTCCCTGACAGATGTCAATGTATGGGAAGGCTCCTTTGCTAGACTCTGTAAGTGGTCGCTGGCCTGCCGTGCGGACATCAATGGATATGATCTAAATGGGTTGGATGAAAAGGAAAATGCAGGTCGCTAGAATATATCTGTTGCTGAGCGAGATGATTGTTAAGTGAATGTCTATAGAGATTCTCAGTCATCCAGGTCATGGTTGTCCCAAAGATGCTTTTTCTGGAGGCAACTGGACTTTCTTTGAAGATGTTTTGCTTCTCATCCAAGAAGTTTCTTCAACTCTGACAGGATAGTGGCGAAGGGGAGGACTTATATTCCTTGCAGACAGCTGGTTATTTGCATCCTTTTAGATGGTCGTGGAAGCACTTGGAGGTTTATCTGGGATGAAGACCCTTCATGTGGGAGTAGGAATGGATTTCCAGAAGAAAAAGTACAGGAACCAGGAGCACCACTCAGGTGACCCTGAGGACACAGATAAACTTCCAAGTGGCCTCGATGACTCTTTAAAAGCTCTTTAAAATTTGTATACTTTAAAAGCATACAAATTGTCTTTGGACAACATTGGGTCTCTCAGCCAAGAAATGGAACTGAGAACCATGCCCTAGAGTAAGATTCAACTGACAGGGAAACCTTTATCTTTGTATCAATGAAGTATAGAATTCTAGTATTTCTTGTGGTGCTTTTTTCCTGATTCACCTGCCTCAAAGAACTTTCAAGGTTGAGAGATAAATTAGCTCTCATTTTCCAAAACATCTGATTTGATTTCTACCCCAGGAAAATGTTGGTGGGATATGAAGTAAAGAGGGTGGGGCAAAGGAAATGGTATGATTTTAGAGCCAAGGTGGCTCAGTGGTTAAATGCAGCACTGCAGGCTACTGCTAGATCAGCAGTTCAGCGGTTCAAATCTCACCGGCTCAGGGTTGACTCAGCCTTCCATCCTTCCGAGGTGGGTAAAATGAGGACCCAGATTGTTGGGGGCAATATGCTGACTCTCTGTAAACCGCTTAGAGAGGCCTGAAAGGCCTATGAAGCGGTATATAAGTCTACTGCTATTGCTATTATTCAAACTGGAAATGATTATCAGTCCAGTTTGGGGGGGAAATGAACACAAACTTTCACGGGCTATTTTCTTCCACTGAGGAGGGCACAAACCTTTTGAAGTCTCCCCAAAGGTCACTTTCAAAATGTACTTTACAATGTGACAGAAGAGGAAAGTGGTTAAATGCATGGATTTAATTATATTGATTGCATTACATTAATGCATGTAAATTACAATTGAATTAACTCAAGTTATGCTTTGGTCCTGGCCTTACCCATCCTATCCATCCTGTATTTGGGGGAGCAAGAAAGAGGTGTGGGTGTCTGAGTGTGTCTGTGGGTGTGAGAGAAAGACAGAGACAGAGACAGAGACAGAAAGAAAGAAAGAAAGAAAGAAAGAAAGAAAGAAAGAAAGAAAGAAAGAAAGAAAGAAACCTTCCCACTGAAGTGATAACTATTAATCTACTCATGTTTGCATGCTTTTGAACTGCTAAGTGAGCAAGAACTGAGGAAAGAAAGAAAGAAAGAAAGAAGGAAGGAAGGAAGGAAAGAAAGAAAGCTACCTTCCCAATGAAGTGGTACCTATTTATCTACTCATGTTTGCATGCTTTTGAACTGCTAAGTGAGCAAGAACTGAGGAAAGAAAGAAAGAAAGAAAGAAAGAAAGAAAGAAAGAAAGAAAGCTACCTTCCCAACGAAGTGGTACCTATTTATCTACTCATGTTTGCATGCTTTTGAACTGCTAAGTTAGCAAGAGCTGAAGCAAGAAAGGAAGGAAGGAAGGAAGGAAGGAAGGAAGGAAGGAAGGAAGAAAGAAAGAAAGAAAGAAAGAAAGACAAAACAAGACAGACAAGACAGATAGACAGACAGATCATGGACTCTGGTTTTTGAGCCAGAAGAAATCATTAGGGCAGAGAACCGTTTGTTAAATTATTTGAATCCCACCACTGAGGGTAGCCCAATTTTCATAAAAAACAGGAACCCTAAAGAGTGGGAAATATTTCTTCTAGCTTCTGTATTAAGCCAGGATGAGCGAGGATACCTCCCCTGGAATGAATTAGAATGGCACAAAAAGAGAGGAAAGGGGATCTTACAAAATAGCCGAAGAGCCCACATTGTTGTCCCATCGCCCCCTCATGTTTGAATTAGTATAATTTAAGCAGTAATTAAAATTTGATAAATTAATGTAGCCCACACAAACTCAATGAGCTCTCGGGAAAGTAGCTAATTTATCTAGGCAGAAAGGTTGCCACCGTTATCGCAATAATCTCCATGCCTCCGGGGACAGCTCAGCCCTCGGCTGAGATTCCATCTTTAGATTGGTGTACATTCTTCTCTTTTTCCAATCCTTCAACCCAAAAAAAAAAAAAGGTCATATTACTACTATATCTATCTGGAGCTTTCGTCATTTCCCTCCCTCCCTCCCTCCTCCTGAAATATACCAAGTGATATCAAATGAACCTCTTAAATACTTTTTGACAGACTAACAGCAGGCAGCTTGTTGACCCCTCACCTCCTATCGATTTGCCTCTCAGCTATTATTCTTTTTGTGATTTCTCCTTTTCCTGTCTGCCCTTTAAATGAAGAGCTACCCTGATCATGTCCTCCTTGCATCATTGCAGTCATCATTGGTGGCCGTAATGAGCGCAGAAGAGCACATGGCTTGAAAACAAATGTCAGTGCAGTTTGGTGGCATTCAAAGCCAACAACCCAGCCCTCTTAATGAAGCTTCCAGCGAAAGACACTCAGAGGCAGCAATGGGCAGGAAAGGTTCCAGCGTAGAACAAGAATACACTACCCCAACCGAGCAGGCAAGGAGTAAACAGTGAGCTGTCCATGGTACCCAAGGATGAACATCCAGATCAGGGGCTGAATGTATGCAGAGACCTTCAACGTAGGGATAAAAGGAAGCAATGAGTAGGGGTGCCATAAAGCAACTACAGATGTGCCTGAGAAGAGTGTATTTGATAGGACAGATGCCTCGGGCACAATCTATAAAAGAGAAGGGGGCAACGTGATCATTAAAGGTCACATGATATATTGGCAGCCATTACGCTAATGTAGCATTAGATGCTATTTTCTTTTCATTGTGCAATAATTAGGCATGTTTCAAGATGGCAGAAGGAAAACCAGATTGAACTTTTTGTGAAAGGCTACGCAAAAACCTGCCTCAAATCTGGGCATATTGTACTGTTTTCTTAGTTGTTCTGTGACTTTCTCTCGTTTTGTGGGTTTGATTATATCTATTTATCATATACAGCATCTCTCTCTCTCCCTCCCTCCCCCCTCTCTCCCTTTCTCTCTCTAACATCTATCTATCTATCTATCTATCTATCTATCTATCTATCTATCTATCTATCTATCTATCTATCTATCTATCTATCTATCTATCTATCATCTCTACCATCTCTATCCTCTCTATCCTCTCTATCTGTCTGTCTGTCTGTCTGTCTAACTATCTTTATCTATCATCTATCATCTATTTTTTAATCTATCTTCTCTGTCTGTCTATCATCTCTATCATTTCTAACTGTCTGTCTGCTTTCTGTCTGTCTATCTATCTATCCTTCTATCTATCTATCTATCTATCTATCTATCTATCTATCTATCATCTATCTATCTATCTATCTATCTATCTATCTATCTATCATCTCTATCATTTATTTATTTATTTATTTATCATCTATGTGTATCTATCTATCATCTCTATTTCTGTCTGTCCGTCTGTCTGTCCGTCCGTCCGTCCATCCATCCATCCATCCATCCATCCATCCATCTCTATCATCTATTTATCTATCTATAATCTCTATAATCTCTATCATCTCTATATGTCTATCCCTCTATCCCTCTATCCCTCTATCCCTCTATCCCTCTATCCCTCTATCCCTCTATCCCTCTATCCCTCTATCCCTCTATCCCTCTATCCCTCTATCCCTCTATCCCTCTATCCATCCATCTATCTCTATCTATTTATTTATCTATCATCTCTGTCTATCTATCTATCATCTTTATCATCTCTGTCTGTCTTTCTTTCTGTCTGTCTATCATATCTATCTATCTATCTATCTATCTATCTATCTATCTATCTATCTATCTATCTATCTATCATCCTATCCTATCCTATCCTATCCTATCCTATCCTATCCTATCCTATCCTATCCTATCATCAATCATAAACATTTTCCTTCTTCATCTACCTACTTATATCAAGTGTTCATAATATTTCATTGCTTCCTGATAATTGGACAGTCAAGTCTTTATTTCAGTCCAGAACTTGCTACATAATTATTTTTGCAGTCAATGGTTTTGTTAGCTATTATCACGGACATTCTACATCTCTCCCCACCCTCATATTTCTTTTTCTGATATCCATGCACAGATATCATTTCTTATCTAATCAAAAGTTCCATGTTGAGATGGGGAAGAAATTTCAAGCAAGGAAAACTCTTTGTTGGTGCTTTCCTCTTCATATAAATTCCAAAGTCTGTTAAAATTTAACCAAGAGCACAACTTCTTTGGTGTCCTTGGAAAATTGACTGTCTACTAGAAAAGAAGTACAAAGCTGGGTGGAGTCAGAATATTTTGGGAAAGGACACTAACAAAGATCCATCTATACCAAAAGTCACAAGCAAAGAAGAGCTATTTTGAGGTATATTGTTATTTTGAGATATAAGGTAGCAGCAGCAAGGTTATTAATATGTTCCCATAACTCTAACTCAAAATAGAACAGAATTAAGAATTTGTCAAACTTACAAACTTAGATTATTTCAAAAATAATATTGATAGTTAAATGAAACAGTGCTTTTATTTATCCCCATGTATATCTTTTCTTTTCTCCTCTCTGTCTTTGAGTAAAGCAAATTAAAGACATTGTTGTTACAACTTATTCCTCTCTGTGATTTCAAAAGATGCATGAAAATTGTACTCAACGGGTTTAAAAACGTGATAAAGAAATGTCAAAATAGAACAATATGCTTTCTAAACTAGTGCTATTATGTTAAGATTAAACTTGAACCTGTCTTAGTTCATAATAGTTCGGAAATATCCAATCATCTGTACTGCCAATGAAATCATAGGAACTAGTCCTTTGTATAGTTCTTTCTTTGTATAAATTGTATATTGACAACTCAGCGTGATTGCTTTGGTTTACAACTGCTTTGCACCCAGTTTTTCAAAATAGTATATTATTGTTTACAGTATGATATTCTGTAATACTGTTGGAAGAAATGTCCTTCTGGGTTCAGTTCCAAGTAGGGAAAAAGACACTGGAAACATGGAGGCTGCTTGGAAAGATGGTTTAATGGTGGACAGGATCACATAGTTTGAGATCCTGAACAGAAAAGGTGGATCACATGTTTCAAGATGTTGAGTGAAGAAGAAAAAGGGCCAAGATGCTGAAAGTCCCTAGTTTTATGCCCTCTCTGGCCTTTGATCTTGATCTTGTATTCTGATTGGTTGTCAGACTCCCATGGGGCCATGCAGGGGCATCTCTGTAGGTTGTGTTTTGAGTCCAAGTTTGGTTGAGCATTGCTTCTTCCCAGGTGCCCTGTGGTGAGATCGGTAGAGGGTTAATCCTACCTTTGTTATGTAGAGTAGACTGACTCAGGCCTTAATGACTCATTGACAAAGGCGGGGGTGGCTGATTTTCTGCCTCTCTTGAGTTTCTACTTCTTTTCTTAGGGGATATATTCTGTCTTTTTAATATTTCCTAAAATATTTCTTTTCTCTAGGAGGGGAGTGGGTTTTAACTTCCAACAATACATTGAAAAACTCTAATGTTTGCTATTGGAAGATACGTATATCGTGAGTATGGGGACAGCAACGTTATTTGTTGCACAGAAAAAGAAGTAAGGATTAGTAAAGCAAAGCAATCAAAATCATGAGATAGAGGGGAAAATTGGTACATCAGTTAACACCTACACTATTTACTATAGATATAGGTATATATACCTATACTATTACTATACTATATATTAGACTAGACTATAGGCTATCAGCTATAGGCTGTAGACTATAGACTACTATACTACACTACACTACACTACACTACACTACACTACACTACACTACACTATACTATACTATACTATACTATACTATACTATAACTGTACTATTACTATTACTATTACTATTACTATTACTATTACTATTACTATTACTATTACTATTACTATTACTATTACTATTACTATTACTATTACTATTACTACTACTACTATTACTATTACTATTACTATTACTATTACTATTACTATTACTATTACTATATTATACTATACTATTACTATACTATTACTATACTATACTATTACTATACTATTACTATACTATTACTATACTATTACTATACTATTACTATACTATTACTATACTATAACTTAACTATGCTATGCTATTCTATTCTATGCTATAATATACTATTGCTATTGCTATTGCTATTGCTATTGCTATTGCTATTGCTATACTATTACTATTACTATAACTATACTATAACTATACTATTACTATACTATAACTTAACTATGCTATGCTATGCTATGCTATGCTATGCTATGCTATACTGCTATACTACTATACTATACTATACTATACTATACTATACTATACTATACTATACTATACTATACTATACTATACTATACTATACTATACTATACTATACTATTCCTTTTCCTTCCCTTCCCTTCCCTTCCCTTCCTTTCCTTTTCCTTCCCTTCCCTTTAGCCATACCCATGCAGAATTCCAGAATGGTAAAAATAGTAGCAAGAGGTTACATTTTAAACTATTCCGCTGTTTTACAACATCCATTCTCCTGCTTCTCTAAGGAAGCTAGATCTAGAGACTAGATCACAAGCAATCTATCATTCCCTGCATCTCAATATCTGCAGGTCTATATAGTGGACTGGCACACACTTCATTGGAAGATTAAAACTGGAATTACAGTGACGGAAACGTTGGTGGGACAGACTATTATTGGAAGGTCTGCTGCCAATAGTAAAAATCGCATTAATTTCCATGGAGTACTTTGGGAGGCCTAGAGGAAGAAATATCACATTTCACAGCAACTGGAGTGACAGATCTGTTTACACGAGAGCATTAATTGATTAGTTCACTCGCATGCAGGGTCAATGAGCCTTTCTATCAATGAAATGATATCTTAGGTTGGGTTTTCAACCCATCTTTGGTGTTGATTTACATGCTGGCTGTCTCTGTGGCAGAAATTTGTTCTTGGCATGAATCAGGGAGCAATTGGTTGTGGAATCTTCTTGGAACTGTGCAAGGGTGGCATTGTCAACTGGAAATAGGTGGTGTCTTATTCCTCCTCCTCTCTTGAGGGAGGGGGTGTTCAATTCTAACATACTGTATTTTTCGGAGTATAAGATGCTCCAAAGTATAAGACGCACCTAGCTTTTGGGCAGGAAAACAAGGGGGTGGAAATCTGTCTAGAACACTGCAGTGATTGGGGGGGAACTAATTCACATGTTCTTACCACGAGCAAGCATGTATGTTCATGTCTGCATGAATTTAAGCCATAATTCTTATGCTCTTTTGTGCTATGGAAATGGTTGTGTTTTATAGGAAGCCGAAAGTCCAATTAGAGGATGGGTTATACTGAGAATTAGGTACCCCAAACGACAGAACAAAAGCCTTTCTAGGAAAAAAAAAACACATAGGCTGAATTTTGCTTTATGAGTTGGATTTTGCCATAGGACTGAATTACTAGCAGGACTCTTAAAGGTATCTATCCATCGCACAAACCCTGGTAGGGTGGCACACTTCGTGTCTCTTCATTGAAACTATGCCATTTCAGAGAACCCAAGAGGCATGTTTCCTTTAGGGCAGAGGCTGCCTTTTGAAATGATCTGTCAGCATTCCAAATATCATGCAGAATTAAATCAGAGTCCAAGGCAGAGCTATCCTTAAAGTTCCAATTTAATAAAACAGACATGTTGGCATCGTGCTGTGGAATCCCAATTCTGGAAGTTACATTGGATTCCCACCCAGTTGAAAGTTCATGATCTTGTCCCCACACCCACAAATCCATCACATGGTCCAATCTTCTTCTTCCATGCTGGCATCTCCACCCAGCTGCTTCCGGTCAGGTGCAGAGGTGCGAAGACAAAAGATGACCTCGGGCTTCTATAAAAGAATGACAACAACACATTCCACAATCCTACTCCTTTCTATTCCCCTCTCCCAACTACTACCCTAATGAAACAGCATATTGAAATAAGAGAGAGTGTGGCAGGCCAAAGATCCTAAAAGGGATATCACTGCAGGCCTGACATGATCTTCCCTTGGTTGTTCCCCTCCAGACTTTTAAGAAGAGGGTTAAAAATCTAGTTCTTCCCCAAATCTTTGTGGTCAGGTTGAATGGGGATCCCAATAGATGAATTGTGATAGAAGTTTTCTGTTCCATTCATTACAATATCGCTTTATATGCTTGGCATGTTATGCTATTGCCAGACCTGGGAGCCATCTTTTACATTGGGCCTTCAGGCCTGCCCCATTTTCTACTGTGGGAAAATGGGAGGGGGGGATTTTATGGCGTATGGGTGATTTATAGTCAAAATAACATTCTTTTCTCAGGGAGTCAAGGACAACTTGCCCTGCAGCTGCGATGGTGTGACTGGGAGGCATCTCCAGTTTTGGACGGTGCCTGATTGGGCCATGTGATGGACGTGTGGGTGCTGGGCAGGGACTTGAACTTTCATTTGTGTGGGGAAAACCTGGAAACTTTTAGATTTGGGTTTCCCCAGATGTGCCAATATGACATCTCTAACAAAATGGAACTTTGAGGAAACTCAAGCCTCAGAGTCTTCTTTCGTTAGGGGTGCTACTCGGGACCCTGACAGCTATTTTGCATTCATTGCTCCTGGTTGTTGTTTGTTGTTGTTTTGGTTTTTGTCTCTTGTGTGCCTGTGAGTTTGAATCAAGCAGCCTTGAAAACAAGCAATACAATAAAACGAACAGTTAACCCAATTAGTAAACTTTCCCTGGAATATAGAAATACATTTCCAAAGCAAATTTTACATCCCAAGTGTAAAAATGTCTCTTTGAAGAATCCTAATCCATGCAGAATGTACAGCTGATTCCAGTGATAATGTTTGTGGGAGTTGAACCACTAAAATTGTGTACTGTAGCCTTTGGAAATGCCTTCCTTTTATGTCTATAGTAAAGGACCCTTTCTTTCTTTTTTAATAAAGATTTTTGTTGTCATATAAATCCTTGTGTAGGTGTGGCGATCACCCACGGCCCAGTGCATAACAGGGCATGCACAGCCACGCTGAACCACACAGGAAAAAACAAACTCCTAAAAGACATAACATCCTGATAGTTCACTCTAGATGTGCCTTACCCAACAACGCCCAGGATTTGACCATATATAGACAGAACTTCCCTGAGCAGTAGATTAGCAATTGTAGTTTGACAGGCTGTCTTAAATCACATGCTGATTGCTCCTCCTGCCTTTGTCCTATCTCAATAAAAGGGAGTCCCAGACCCCAATCTGGATCGCCTCATCCCGAGAAAGCTTGTGTCCGTGTCTTTTCTCAACATTGGCCTCATGAGCGAACCACGGGTACATCACAGATTTTTATTAACAAACATGTAAAATACACACACACAAAAGTTAGACGTACACCACATTTATACAATACAGTACGAACAGGAACCTCCTGTTTTTTTATAATACCAATTATCAATCGATATTGCTCACCTTATATTATTTCCCCTTCTATTGTACTTCATTTGGATTTCACCATTCTTAACCCTCTTATTTTACTCATAACCATTATTTTTGAGTTTTGTTATATTCTTTCATTGATTTTTGTTTCTTTCTTCCATCTACCTATACCATTTATCCCATATCTGATAAAGAACCCTTTCATAGGGAGACCTAGAGTTTTTCTGCTTTCTGCTTTTTTAAAATTACTGATATGTCTTTATTTTAGAATTACAAATTAATGCCTAAATTGTGATAGCCAATAGCTAGGTGGCAGCAGAGGTCTTAGTCAGACAAAGTCTGGCTTAAACATATATGGCTGTAAATCTCAGCTCCCCAGACACCAAGTCCTATTCAGCAACCCACTTCCCTACCTGAAAGTTCACGAGAGCTAACTCATTACAGTATATCAATTTATGTATTGCAGGCAAGAAGGAAACCACTGATACACAAAAGCAGGGGGAAATAGTCTGTACTTCGTGGCTTAGTTCAGTCTTGCAAATTTTGTTTTTTTTTATTAGCCTACTCTGTGCTGATATAACAGTTTTCTCCAGCCTAGAAAATGCCTTATTTGCTTTGCCCCAGAGGTGCATTTTTTCAAGAGGCAGCTGGACTTTCTGGTTTTTCTTTGAAGATGTTTCGTTTCTCATCCAAGAAGTTTCTTTAGCTCTGAAGAAGCTTCTTGGATGAGAAGGGAAACGTCTTCAAAGAAAAAACAGAAAGTCCAGCTGCCTCTTGAAAAAAGCACATTTGAAGAGGGTTTCAACCTATTCTCCAAAGCACTTGAAGGCAGGACAAGAAACAATGGGAATAGAATAGAATAACAGAGTTGGAAGGGACCTTGGAGGTCTTCTAGTCCAACTCCCTGCTTAGGCAGGAAACCCTATTCCACTTCAGACAAATGGTTATCCAACATCTTCTTAAAAACTTTCAGTGTTGGAGCATTTACAACTTCTGGAGGCAAGTTGTTCCACTGATTAATTGTTCTAACTGTCGGGAAATTTCTCCTCAGTTCTAAGTTGCTTCTCTCCTTGATTAGTTTCCACCCATTGCTTCTTGTTCTACACTCAGGTGCCTTGGAGAATAGCTTGACTCCCTCTTCTTTGTGGCAGCCCCTGAGATATTGGAACACTGCTATCATGTCTCCCCTAGTCCTTCTTTTCATTAAACTAGACATACCCAGTTCCTGCAACTGTTCTTCATATGTTTTAGCCTCCAGTCCCCTAATCATCTTTGTTGCTCTTCTCTGCACTCTTTCTAGAGTCTCCACATCTTTTCTACGTTGTGGCGACCAAAACTGAACACAGTATTCCAAGTGCAGCCTTACCAAGGCAGTATAAAGAGGTATTAACACTTCACGTGATCTTGATTCTATCTATGTTTAAAATATCTACAGAGAGAAAAATCCTTCTTGAGTTGTCTGACTCTTTGAAAGGTATGGATATATTAAAGCCTATGTGCTACACTCAGACTCTGAAACTTTCTTTCTCACAGATGTTGAGAGCCAACATGGTTATACGCCACTCAGTATCAAGGATGCAGCTGTAGAGGTGATCAACAGTATTCAGTATCTGGAGGCTCAGATAACCACTGCTTCTTGTCCTATCCTCGGGTGCTTTGGAGAATAGTTTGACTCCCTCTTCTTTGTGGCAACCCCTGAGATATTGGAGCACTGCTATCATGTCTCCCCTAGTCCTTGTTTTCATTAAACCAGACATACCCAGTTCCACCACCGTTCTTCATATGTTTTGGCTTCCAGTCCCCTAATCAACTTTGTTGCTCTTCTCTGCACTCTTTCTAGAGTCTCCACCTCTTTTTTATCATGGCGGCCAAAACTGAATGCAGTCTTCCAAGTGTGGCCTTACCAAGGCATTATAAAGTGGTATTAACACATATCCTTCTTTTTATGCAGCCTAGAACTGTGTTGGCTTTTTTGGCAGCTGCTGGATGGATGGAAACTAATCAAGGAGAGAAGCAACCTAGAACGAAGGAGACATTTCCTGATAGTGAGAACAATTAATCAGTGGAATGACTTGCCTCCAGAAGTTGTGGGTGCTCCATCACTGGAGGCTTGTAAGAAGAGAGTAGACAGCCACTTGACAAGGAGTTGGACTAGATGACCTCTAAGATTCCTTCCAACTCTGTTATTTTGTCATTTTGGTGGCGATTGTGGCTGAAGAGAGAAAGATAAAACTTTTTCTTTCCACAAAACCACAATCCCAGCCAAAAGAAATTGAGTGCAAGTGCTAACAGTGCTAATTGCGGTTGTGAGACTGACACCCTCCTGATGCCCTGCAACTTTCAAGATTCCAAACTTGCCTGTCAACAAGCTGCACCCCAAACACACAGGGGGTACCAAGTTATCAAAGCTGCATTAAATAGAATAATTTAATTAGGTTTCCACCAACACAGTAACATTGTGTAATTGGAGCAATGAAAGTGTTCAGCAAAGGCAAATTATCATTGGTCATTTCTATACCAAGCAAGCTGTTTTGCTGCATAGCAAGAAGATCACCCTATTGTGACTGCATGGAAAAGCTGGCCTGGTGTAGCTGCCTCTTGTTTCCTCTCTCCTTGCATCAAACCCAGGGCATTGGTGAAATGTCAGCTTGTGTTAAGATCAGCAGTGGCCTTTGCCACTCATCGTCTTCCATGTTTTTGGACAAAAATAGCACAGCAGCACCAAGTCTCTGCTCCACGGATCGATCTGCCTTCATGTCTGATATTAACTTACATTGCCGGGGCCAGGATAGATGTGAAAAATATGAGTTTGAGTAATGTTTACTCACTGAACCTTGAGGTACAACTTAGCGAATGGCTCTGCTGTTTTGAGTCACTGAAAAGAGTCAAAGACGAAAGTTTGGGCTTTTCTTTCTTTCTTTCTTTCTTTCTTTCTTTCTTTCTTTCTTTTTATTTCTTTTACTTCTTTCCCTCCTTCCTTCCCTTCTTCCTTCCCTCATTTTTCCTTCCTTTCTTTTTCCTTCCTTTCTTCCTTTTCTTTCTTTTTTCTTTCCTTCCTTCCCTTCTTCCTTCCTTCCATCCTTCCTTCTTTTTTTCTTTCCTTCCTTCCTTCTTTCTTTCCTTCCTTCCTGCCTCCCTCTTTTTTCCTTTTCTTTCTTTCTTCCTTCCTTCCTTTTTCTTTCTTTCTTTCCTTCCTTCTTTCTTTCCTTCCTTTCATTTCCTTTCCCTTCTTTTATTCCTTCCTTCTTTCCTTCCTTCCTTCCTTCTTTTCTTTCCTTCCTTCCTTCCTTCTTTTCCCCCTTCCTTCCCTTCTTCCTTCCTTCCATCCTTCTTTCTTTCTTTCCTTCCTTCCTGCCTCTTTTTTACTTTTCTTTCTTCCTTCCTTTTCTTTCTTTCTTTCTTTCTTTCCTTCTTTCTTTCTTTCCTTTCTCCCTTCCTCTTTCTTTCTTTCCTTCCTTCCTTCCTTCCTTTCCTTTCCTTTCCTTTCCTTCCTTCCTTCCTTCCTTCCTTCCTTCCTTCCTTCCTTCCTTCCTTCCTTCCTTCCTTCCTTCCTTTCTTTCTTGTTCAGAGTGATGAGAGCAGATCTCCCAGGACCTGACTGTCTGAGAGATCTAAACCCAGGGCAGCCAGGATGAAGCAGATGTGTATACTAAGCTGTTTGTGCTGAATAGTCTCCATAAATAATTTACAGCAATGACTGCTTGCTATTATTACGAAAATATGGGATTTCATTTTGACACTTGCAACTCACTTGTAAGTCAATAGACACATTCTTCCCAACAGATGCAGACTATAGTCAAAGGCACCCAACCATGTGCATTTTGTAGCAATGCAATCTATCATCCCAAAACAACATTTCTAGGTTAGGCATGGATTTCAGTAAGTTACTTTATACTAGAAGCCCTACTTCTCAGCTAGATGAGGCTTAATTTTCCTCTTGTTCAACCTTTATATTTAAAGTGCTACAATATTTTATTTAATAATCTGAGTTTGCTAGCGCAAAGGGTTCTTTTGATTCGTAAAATATTCGAGGGTACTCCTTACATCATTTGAAATAAACAAGCTACTAATCAAAGTAAGGTAGAACACAGAATAACAGAGTTGGAAGGACCTTGGAGGCCATCTAGTCCAATATACATAGATAAATAGATGAAATGTGTGGCTTTTGTCAACCAATGACAGTGATTGTGATGTGGTGGTTGAAGGATCCAGACGAGACACCAAGAGGTTGTAAGTTTGATTTTCTCTTAAGCCCAAAGCCAACTAGGTGACCTTGGGGCAATCATTCTCTCTCTCGACCCAAAGAAGAAGATGAGGGCAACATCATCTCCAAAAATATTGTGAAGAAGACTTTGCAGGCTTGTCCATGTCCCCAGGAGTCAACACTGACTGAAAGTCACAATAAACATCAATCAAAACATTGCCACTCTAGCAGTGGTGGGGTCCTACCAGTTCGGACTGGTTCGGGTGAACCGGTAGTGGTTTGGGGGCCTGGGTCGCTGGAACTGCCAGGCCCCTGAACTGGTTCCCCGGGTGGTGCTGTCAGCACTGCCATCTTGTTTTTCAGTTCTGCACATGCACAGAACAATTTTAATTGTATTGAACGTGCCACACGCATAGCGCATCCGAGCGCAAACTGGCAGTAGTTCCTGCCAGAACCCACCCCTGCACTCTAGCCACTCATTTCTTTCACTTCAAAATAGTTGTGTTAACTTATAAATTAGTCTGACTTCCTACAAGTCTGTTCTTCATTTATTTTTTTCAGAATATTCATAATAATTTGGATTTTCCATTTTCATGAAAGCACTTCTAAGTCTTCTGTACTTTAGGCTAACAAAGTGATGACATCTGCATATCTCAAATTGTAATATTGGTTCCAGGGTCATCTCTCCGTTCCTGTCATCCTTACTGCAGATTAACCATATAAATTTCTTCAAATTCATTGTAAAAGTTTCTCAAAAGAAGATTGAGGCATTCTGGCTTTAATATATTCCATATTGTGATATGAAGTACAGTCCGTGGACAGCTGTAGTCCATAAAGAAAAGACACAACTGTTTCTCATATGGTCCTACTCTCTTAATTATCTATTGTGCAGAGTAGTAATATTGGAACACTACTATCGTATCACCTATAGTCCTTCTCTTCGCTAGACTAGACGTATCCAAGTCCTGCGGCTGCTTTTTGTATGTTTCAGCCTCCAGCCCCCTAATCATCTTTGCTGCTCTTCTCTGCATTCTTTCTGAAGTCTCAACATCTTTTTTTATAATATGGTGACCAAAGCTGGGTGCAGTATTCCAGGTATGGCCTTACCATGGCTTTATAAAGCACTATTAGCACGTCTCATGATCTTGATTCTATCCCTCTGCACTGGCTCTTTTTGGCTGTTGCCACACACCGTTGGCTCATATTTAAGTGATTGTCCACTAGATTCCACAATCCCTCTCACAGTTACTGCTTTTGAGCTGGGTTTCACCTAATCTATACCTGTACATTTGCTTTTTCTGGCCTAAATCTATGGCCTTACTTTTCACTGTGCTAATTTCATCTGGTTGGATAGGGCCCAGTATTCAATTCTTTCGAGGTCTATCTGGATCTTTAGCCTATTACATGGGGTATTGGCCTGTCCCACCAGCTTAGTGTCATCTGCACATTTGATGAGTTCCCCTTCTATTCCCTCATCAAAATTGTTTATGAAGATATTGAAGAATACTGGGCCTCAAACAGACACTTGAGGTACCCCACTGCTTCCTTCCTTCCATGTGGATGCAGTTCCATTGAAGCCCGCATAGTTTCATTATTTCTTTCCAAGTAATCAGGTTTAAGAATAGAATAACAAAGTTGGAGGGGATCTTGCAGGAACCCCTACACCACTTCTGACAAATGGTTGTCCAACATCTTCTTAAAAACTTCCAGTGTTGGAGCATTCACAACTTCTGGAGGCAAGTTGTTCCACTGATCAAATGTCCCAACTGTCAGGAAATTTCTCCTCAGTTCTAAGTTGCTTCTCTCCTTGATTAGTTTCCACCCGTTGCTTCTTGTCCTATCCTTGGGTGCTTTGGAGAATAGCTTGACTCCCTCTTCTTTGTGGCAGCCCCTGAGATATTGGAACACTGCTATCATGTCTCCCCTAGTCCTTCTTTTCAGCAGACTAGGCATACCCAGTTCCACGACCATTCTTCATATGTTTTGACCTCCAGTCCCCTAATCATCTTTGTTGCTCTTCTCTGCACTCTTTCAAGAGTCTCAACATCTTTTTTACATCATGGTGACTGTAGGTGGCTGTAACTGATTTTAAGTTCCATTGATTTAAACTTCAAGTTATCCAATGTGCACATTGGCTCAGAATCTTTATTACCCAGCATACTGGTTCAGATTTTTTTTAGAAATAACAAGTTTTATATATTATCCATCTCATGTTATTTAGTTGATCTCATGTCCCTTTGCCCAATTCTAAAATCTGCTCATTAATTTAGAATTTCACTCTCTGGCAGAGGTGGGTTCCTACCAGTTCGCACCTATTCGGTAGAACCGGTTCGTCAAATCTACCAAACCAGTTAGAAGAGGTTTCACCAGTGGACCCAGAAAGCAGGCCACACCTACAGAAGAGGTTCCAAACATTTTTGAAACCCACCACTGGTGGGTGTGTAATGTCCTGCAGTTATCTACGCATTAATAATGATCTAGTAATATTTCCTTATACATTTTAGGGACCTTTCCTTACATAATTGGTGTTTTCTTTCATACTTTTGGATTTCTAATTTCTGTTTCTGTTAGTTGGCAATTGCTAAAACCAATCCAATGTGAAAAAGTATTCAAAGCCTTCTTGATTTTAATTGTCAATTTATTTATTCCTGCACATTGTAATATTTATTCATTTACATATCTCTGTAACCACTAACTTCTGAATAGCTACTTGGACCGACTTTAGTACTAATTCATAATTTCATATCCAGTCACATGGGCAGCAAGCCACTCCCATCCAGTCACATGGGCAGCAAGCCACTCCCACAAAGGAGACAACACCCACAGAGTAGGTTCCAACAATTTTTGAAACCCACCACTGCTCTCTGGGTATACAAGATTATATACTCTCCCCTTATCTACTCAACCTATATGTGGCACATACTATACACTGAAATAAACTGGATTGGAAGAAAATGAGCATGGCTCTTAAACTCGAGAAAGAACTATCAATAACCTCTGCTATGCTAATGACACTGTTCTGATAGCTGAAAATGCAAATGATCAGCAAGCTATTTTTTTTAAATTATTATTTTCATTGCTCAGTAGTTTACACAAAGGAGGAAAAAGAAACAAGCAAATAAAACATGACACGAATAAAGGCATCACTAAGAGGAATCCGTTCTGGGCTTGTTGATCCTTTAATGCTACTGCATGCATTATTATTTTTATTTTCATTGGGCTTATTTGTTAATCAGCATGCATCGGCAGAGCAATGAAGGCTGACGCACCTATTTTAAAGCAAAATGCCATTACAAAATGAACCTGTTGACTCTATAATTAAATGAAGAAGTAAGGTAAAGGTAAAGGTTTCCCTTGCACATATATGCTAGTCCAACTCTAGGGGGCGGTGCTCATCTCCGTTTCAAAGCTGAAGAGCCAGCGCTGTCCAAAGACGTCTCCGTGGTCATGTGGCCGGCATGACTAAATGCCAGAGGTGAATGAAATGCTGTTACCTTCCCACCAAAGGTGGTTCCTATTTTTTCTACTTGCATTTTTACTGCTAGGTTGGCAGAAGCTGGGGCAAGTAACGGGAGCTCACTCCATTACGCAGCGCTAGGGATTCGAACCGCCGAACTGCCGACCTTTTGATCGACAAGCTCAGCATCTTGGTTCCACCACAAAACCGCATTCGACTAAAGGGCGCTCGACGAAACCGCGTACCTGACGTCATCACAGTGCGACAACAACGCGGAGAAAAAAGCACGCTGTAAACGCTAAACCTAAAATTAACCCCTAAACCTAAACCTAACCCCCCTAAACCTAATCCTAAACCTAATCCTAAACCTGACCCTTAACCTAACCCTAAACCTAACCCTAAACCTAACCCTTAACCTAACGATAAACCTAAACCTAATCCTAACCCTTAACCTAACCCTAAACCTAACCCTAACCCTTAACCTAACCCTAAACCTAACCCTAACCCTTAACCTAACCCTAAACCTAACCCTAAACCTAACCCTAAACCTAACCCTTACCTTAACTTGAATCGGCTTGCTTTCAAAGCGCTATTTAAAGCGCCATTCTTTCTCCGCGCTCGCTGTTGTCGCCCTGCTGATGATGTCAGCGACGCGGTTTAATCGGGCGTGCTTTAGTCGAACGTGGTTTTGTCGTGCCATGCAGCATCTTAGCCACTGAGCCACTGTGTACGCTAAACCAGAAAAATGCAAGGTGATATTTACGCTTGGAAAAGTAAATTGGCAGTTCCTTTCAATGGGGATAAAACTTCTGCATATAGCCTCTTGTTCCAGCCTTCTCTCTATTGATTTCAAGCAAAGTTGTAGGCTACTCTTTGATTAGGCACATTTATAGGCGACCAGGGACTACATGTATATTTAATAAGAGTTTCCATTATCAGAACACATGCTAGGGGGAATACAATAACACTGTTTCCCACTTCTCAATACTCATACTAACAGTAATAATGTTGTAAGGCTTAAGTGATATCTTTATTGGAAGAATAAAGTAGGATTAAGGTTGCATGTACTGAAATAAAATAAACCAGCTTTTTTTTTTCAAGCTATGGTGTGTATTATTGGCAATTCAGGACTTTCTTGATATTAAAGATGGCTTTTCCCTAAAGTAATGAAGAATTATTAGCATGGTAGGTGATCCGATCTGAAGAGGGATGCGGTGGCTCAGTGGCTAAGATGCTGAGCTTGTTGATTAGAAAGGTCAGCTGTTTGGCGGTTCGAATCCCTCCTGCTGCATAATGGAGTGAGCTCCTGTTACTTGTCCCAGCTTCTGCCAACTTAGCAGTTCAAAAGCATGTAAAAAAATGGAAGTAGAAAAATAAGGACCACCTTCGGCATTTAGTCATGCCGGCCACATGACCACGGAGATGTCTTCAGATAATTCTGGCTCTACAGCTTTGAAACGGAGATGAGCACTGCCCCTAGAGTTGGGAACAACTACTACATATGTGTGAGGGGAACCTTTACCTTAAGTGATCCTAGGACATTAGAACTGCTCATATTATGTATCAGGGTTTTCATAGAACTCGTTAAAACTAAAGATCTAATTGAAGTCTTAATGTCTACTGTAGATTGAAAAATATTTGCAGAAAGGAACCACTATAGTAGATCAAGTAGATCCAAATGCTTGTTTGTCAAATCATTGTGGTGCAATCACAATGTGCCAAAATATTGAGAAAGTTGCTACAATAATAATATAGGAATCATGTAAATTACAATAAAGACCTGAGTGGAGTAGAAGTTTCATAGTACTAGATCGCGGGCTCTTATAATAAAGCTGAATTACAGAAGACGTCAAACACAATTTTAAAAAGAAATCATGAAAGAATCCATGAGCCGTAGTGGCACAGTGGTTAGAATGCAGTATTGCAGGCTAACTCGGCTGACTGCTAACAGTTCGATCCTGACCTGCTCAAGGTTCACTTAGCCTTGAATCCTTCCGAGGTTAAAGTAAAATGAGGATCCAGACGGTTGAGGGGCCAGATGTTGGCTCTGTAAATGACTTAGAGAGGGCTGTAAAAGCACTATGAACAGCGGTGGGTTTCACATTTTGTTACCACCGGTTCTCCGCCTGCACTTTGTGGGTGCAAGTGACACTTCTACACATGCACCCAGCCTTCAGTGCATGTGCTGTGCTTGCATGTGCATCTTCCATGCATGCCCCGGCCTTAAAACCATGGCTGAATAGGATGGCATAGATACAGGGCAGGTGGGCAAGCCACCCATGATTTTTGCTACTAGTTTGGGTGAACCGGTCCAAACCAACGGAATAGCACCTCTGACTATGAAGCTGTATATAAGTCTAAGTGCTATTGTTGTTTGGGATATTGAGTATTGGCATTAAAGAGCCCTGACGTTTAAGTGATGCAACTCAGGTACTAGTTGCAGGAGGAACATCAGCTCATGTTTGGCTTCTTGGTTCTCTCATATAACAGATTAGTTCATGAAGTAGCTGGATGTTGGATAGGACCCCCCTTGTCCAACACCAAAGCAAGCCGAGACAAAGATACTTCAAGGATTTATTAACACACAGACTAGACCTTGGCAGCAATCCAGCACAGACTAACCTTGGCAGCAATCCAGCCTACCAAGTGAGCCATGAGAGTTCTCCGGCTCTAGTCAATACGTTGAGTCCTGCGATAAGCATATGGAAAGTAATTCCTTTTATAGTCTTGAGAGGAGCCTAATTACCACCAGCTGAGTTCAATTATCTCCTGTAACTATGCAACTGTTCTTTACGCCTATTAGCCCTCCATTGCTGGGCATCCAGGACCAACTCCCTTGTCTCCTCCCCACTGCTCCAATGCATGGCATCAGGAGCACACTCCCTTGTCTCCTCCCCACTGCTCCAAGGCTCAGGCGCCTCCTGGTGGCCAACCAGCCTCTCTGCGCCCTGCTCGGAGTCGGAACCCTGTCCAGGGTCCTCCACATCCTCCAGAGCTGACTCAGAGGGCCCCTCACTGTCGGAGTCTGGTGGCAGCTCCAACGGCTCCTGCTGGGCCACAACAGAACACATTCTTGCATGTTCTTCTGAATACGTTCACCATCATAAGTTATTCCAACAATGGTTTTTTTTCTTGCTTCGTAGTCCTCTTTATCTGAGTTTTGTCTTTTCTTTTTCTTCTTTCTCCAGCTGAATATATGTGGGGTGGAGGTGGGGCTCTCAAGAGCCCCAGTATTGATTAATTTTGAGGTGTGCATCAAGAAAAATATACATATAATGCTCTTTATTTGTTCCTGCCTATATCCAGTAGATTTTTGTAATCTACATAAAGTATGAATCAAAAAAGGAAACCATCTTATTGTCTTTGTTCTTTGGAAGTACCATTAAGTCAGCGTCTTTTGTGAATCTTGAATGAGAAAGGATCAGCCTTACACTTCATGATAGATAACTAATGGAAGCACGTTCATTCATTATTGGTCTTTAAAGGAAAACAATTCCAATCACTGCCTAGAGCAGAGCTTACATTGGCATGAAAGGAAGTGACAGCAAATGATCCAATCCAGTCTGTAATCTACTTTGTGACCCTGCCAATTTCACCTAAGTAAATAAATAGTAAATAGCTCAAAAGTTGAACTGTTAGCGAAATGCCTTCTCTAAAAAAAAAATATCACAAACATAAAGACAGATGAATAGAATAGAACAGAACAGAACAGAACACAATACAATACAATACAATACAATACAGAAAAATAAGAATGGAATGGAATAGAATAGAACAGAACAGGAATAGGAATAGGAATAAAATGGAATGGAATGGAATGGAATAGGAATAGGAATGGGAATGGGAATGGGAATGGGAATGGGAATGGGAATGGGAATGGGAATACAATACAATACAATACAATACAATACAATACAATACAATACAATACAAAACAAGAAGAATAGAAGGGAAGGGAAGAGAAGCTGGAGGGACCTTGGAGGTCTTCTAGTCCAGCCTCCTGTTCAAGCAGGAGAACCTATACCTTAATAACATATTTAGGTTAAGATCGTAATACTTTTAGCTTAATAATGTACATTTTCTCAGGAAGAGATAATACAGTACTGTATAGTACAATATGTTAATCCCTATCTTTTTGAACAAAGCCTTTTATATCATTGTTTAACTTAGTGGCATTTTAAATGGAAGGAAACTGAAGGAAGAAAATGTCTTTAAAAAGCAAGGAAAGTAATAAAAAAGGTAAGATTAGGCCACAAAATGTATTCAGGGAAAATCCATGCTGAGTTCTGGTAAGCACCACAAAATTTTCAAGATGCTTAGAAATGTAATGTAATTACAAATGTAATATTGACTTATTTAATGCACAATGCATACCAGCCTAATCATGTGATGTAGGACAGCTTGCAATAGTTTATTATCTGCAGTAGAATCTCCTCACATTTTGATATCAGACGGAATAATCTAGGATTCTTAGGATGTTCTCTTTTTCTTCTTCTTTTTTGAAAGTCGAAAGAACAGTTGCACTCCTCCAGTTGTATGGCACACAGCATCCATTCTCCAGAATTCTTCAGAAATATAGATTTACTCAGACCATCTAGTGTCTAATGTACACAATGAGCAAATATCAATTGCGAACTCTGCGTTGGTGACAGGAAGGGCATCCAGACAGTAACACTCAGATCCATTCAGTTGCCCTGACTCCATCCCAATGCAAGGGATTATGGGGTCATTAAAACACAAAAAATGGGCAAGGAATTTCGGCTACAGCATTCAATTTGGAGATTGGGGACAGATGTGGACGAAAAATTATAAATTAACAATGTCAGCCTCATACAAAAAGAGCTTATATAAAATGTTCTACCGTTGGCATCTAGCATCAGCAAGATTGGCAAAAATTTACCCAAATTTGAGTCCCAGATGTTGGAAATGTAACCACGAACAAAGCTCATACTTTCATATGTGGTGGACCTGTCTGGAAACGAGGAAATATTGGAGTAAAATAAGAATTTGGTTGCAAGAAACAACAGGCCTTCAAATCCAATTTAAACCGGAGATGTTTTTGCTAGGGATAATTAGAGGAACGTTTACAAAGGACATTTATATCATAATTCATATAATGACAGCAGTAAGAATAGCATATGCCCAAAATTGGAAAATAGATGGCATTACCACCACCACCCCACAAAAAAACAAGATAATTAAAAAAAACAATGGACTGCGTGGAAATGGTTAAATTAATTCTCAAACTGCAAGATAAAGAAGAAAAAGAATATTATACAGTATGGGACAAATGGTATCAGTGGTTAGAGAATAGGAATGAATGAAAGTAGAATATTGATATATGTAAATATTAGGTTAAAGGAATTATAAATGTAAAGAAGAAATTGCAAATGAAAAACGAATGGAAAGTATGTCAGATATTAAACAAAAGGGGATATACCGATGTCTTAGGAATGGGAAGAATGGATGCTGAATTTGGTTTTTATATTTTGTACTGTAAAAAAGCTTAATAAAAATTACATATTAAAAAAGACAAAAAAACCCAGTACCTAATATACAATTTATCTGGTCCTGAAGATTTAAAAATCATTTGTATCCCATGGACTTTTTCTGACTGTTTCTGTCAGCCAGTCTTCAATTCTGCACCTTCTTTCTGCTTTTTTATTGCCTAGGCAAATACACGACTTCTTATTGAAGAAGGATGAGCCACAATACAAGTTGTTTAATTTTACTTTTTCTTTCTTACTTAGAACTTGTTTGGTCTTCTCTCCATAGCTGGCATACTGATTCTGTCCTCTTCCTTTTATTTTGAATATCTCTTCTGCTCTTCCTTACCAAATTCAATTCCTTCTAAGTTTCAGACATCCTAACAGAATATTTATGATTCTATCTTCCACAACTATGCTTTTAGCATTTTACAGCTCCCTTCTATCTTTCGTTATTACTTTTCCTGCCAAGGTGTGCTACTTACCGCTGCCATAGGTTTATGAACAACTGAATTTTTGAAGTGTAAGATAGATATTAAGGCAACACTCAGCTTAAGTTTCCCTTAAAACCATGAGTTCCAGCATTGCATAATCCTGTTATTTCACTACATTATTTCCTCAATTAAGTGTTGGCAATTGGTTACTAGCTAGTCAAAAAACAGCTAATCATCTCTTATCTATAGAGATTCTCAATCATCCAGGTCATGGTTGTCCCAAAGGTGCTTTTTCTTCAACTGGACTTTCTGGTTTTTCTTTGAAAATGTTTCACTTCTCATCCAAGAAGCTTCTTCAGCTCTAATCTTCTCTTGCCATTCTTCATCCTTTTGCAGGTAAAAAACAAATCAAGAATCTCCTGAAAGACCATGCTAGACAGAATTTACCTCCAACAAATGTCTAGTTAATTAGAATCCCCTATCTTTCCTGCAGTACTTCCTACATTTTTGGAAGATCTGACATTTTACAGTACAGAAAGGTTTTTGAACATTATGTTGCATCTCTGTGCAGGAATCTATCACTCAGGGACCATTTCACTCCCAACAGAGTATGATAGCTTCCTATATATTATCAATAGTGAGAGCCAGTTTGGTCTAGTTGTTGCAGAAAATGACAGGCTTTAGACTTCTCAGGATACAGGAAAAGTTTATTTGACAGCCAGGTTCAGAAAGCTAGCCCATAGCTAGCATTGCATGTTCTGAACCACCTTCATTATCGAAGCACACGTTCTTATACATTCTCAAAGGCAGCGTAACACGGAAACACTTAACTCATTTCTTAGTGGTTACCTTGAGGAGAAAGCCTTATAAGGAGATGGGGGTCTTACTTCTCCTTCTGTTACAGGTATGGACTACGTGTCATTAATGAACTTTATCTGAACCTTGTGGTTTAGACTTTTGACATAGGGACGTTGGCTGGAACATCTTGTGGTTAGGCACTTGCTTCCTGTTATTTTGCAAGCTGCAACTCTGCCTATGTGGCTTTTTAATGTAGAAGTAAAGGGACTCCGAGAGGCTGTCCAGCCTGACCCAGTAGGTTTCACACTTAATGTCCAAATCTCACTTTACGCCCTACTTTATAGTGGTAAAGGCATCAGGCTAGAAAACAACAGACTCTGAGTTCTAGTTCTAGTTCTAAGAGCCGAGGTGGCGCAGTGGTTAGGGTGCAGTACTGCAGGCCACTTCAGCTGACTGTTATCTGCAGTTCAGCGGTTCTAATCTCACCGGCTCAAGGTTGACTCAGCCTTCCATCCTTCCGAGGTGGGTGAAATGAGGACCCAGACTGGGGGGGGGGGGCGATATGCTGACTCTGTAAACCGCTTAGAGAGGGCTGAAAGCCCTATGAAGCGGTATATATGTCTAACTGCTATTGCTATTGCTATTGCTAGTCCTGCCTTAGCTATGAGAGCCAGCTTGGTGTCTTTGGTCCAGTCACTCACTCTCAGCCTAACCCACCTGACAGAGTCCTTGTTGTGGGTAAAATAAGAGGGTAAAGGTGTGTTGGATATATGTGTTGGATATGTTCACCACCTTGAGTTGTGATGGCACCATGGTTAGAATGGTTAGAATCAGAGGTGGGTTGCTCCCAGTTCAGATTGGATTGGGCAAACCGGTAGGGCCGGTAGCGGGAGGCTCTGCCCACCTGCCCGGAACGCTTTTGCACATGTGCACAAGAGGTATATGTGTGAGCATGCATGTGCGCACAAGCGAACCGGTAGTAAACTCTGCTCACTGCCAGGAGTGTGATCCTGACCAGCCCATTGTTGACTCAGCCTTAACATCTTTCCGAGGTCACTAAAATTGTTGGGGGCAATATGGTGTCATTGTAAACCACACAAAAAGTGGTGTAAAGCACTGTGAAGCAGTATCTAAGTGTTATTGCTATTGAGTAATTTGTAAAAATAATAAAGGCGAGATACAAATACAAAATATTGAAAGAAGAGCTTTAAATGTATTCAAATCGTTGAACTATCAAGTGATAGATAACTGTTCTGACCCCGCTCTTCCCACACCAACACACTCCAAGTCAAAGATACTTTCCGGAATTTATTAACAGACAGACAGATCCTTGGCAGCAATCCAACACAGATAAGTCGTGGCATCAATCCAGCCTGCCAAGTTCACAATTCCAAGCTCACATTAGTTCATGCATTGACTTCTGCAAGAGGGGTGTGTGCACAAGCAGTCTTTTTATAGTCTGGAGAGGAACCTAATGACCACCAGCTGAGTGCAATTACCTCCTGTACTTGCGCAACTGTTCCTGTTCCTGACGCCTATTAGAACTCCGGTGCCGGGCATCTAGAAACAACTCACTGCTGGCTTCCGGATCACTCTCCCTTGTCTCCTCCCCACTGGTCCAAGGCTCAGGTGCCTCCTGGTGGCCAACCAATCTCTCTGTGCCCTGCTCAGAGTCGGAACCCTGTCCAGGGTCCTCCACATCCTCCAGAGCCAACTCATAGGGCCCCTCGCTGTTGGAGTCTGGTGGCAGCTCCAACGGCTCCTGCTGGGCCACAACAGATAACTATGGAAGAAAACAAGAAAAATGCAATAGAAAAAAAGTCAATAGTTGACTTCAGCATTCTAGTTCGGAAATTTCAATGGGGATCAAAAAAAGATGAGATCATAAAGGTCACATCTCAATGCACATCAGCCCTTTTGTATTTTGCATGTGCATCACACCAACATACAAGTGGGACAAGGCGATCATCACAATGTCATATCCATATCTTGACTTTTATACCCTCACCCAAAGAATATGGTTGTTAAGTCATTATTGCTGTGTTGCATGGGATAAACTAGGATTAACCTGGCAGTTAACTTCTGACCAGGCTCCAAATGTATCCTATTTTTATAATCTGATGTTTCTTTCATTTAGTTCTAAATGGACATTCAGTCATTCAGTATTGTCAAAAAATAATGTCATAAGCAAATGCAAAAATTATCTCGCATAAAGAATGACGGCCAAGAACTGGCTTTTTAATCAATGTTCCTGACTCACCTTGAGAGGTTTTGCGATAGTTCAGTTTGCTTTGATTTAGGCGGTAATCTTACCTGCACAGTGAAATTCCTCCAAAAATTATTTCTGGGGGCAGATTTTATACTTTATATTTGTTTTTAAAGCAAAAGGATCTATTTGGCAACATTTTTTGTGATGCCATTGTCCAACTTCATTCACGGAATTTTAAATAGCATCCAGAACACATCTTACCTTTTATTGTTCCTTTTTTTTTAAAAAATCTATTACTGGAGTTAGCTGCAAAAGTTGCACAATGCCTCCATCCTATAAATAATTTGTGGTTTGTTTAATGTATTCATCTCTGGTGTTACCTGCATTATCCATTTCTAGTTTTTGTTTTTATTTTTTTCAATACAATGAATACTAGCTAATTCAAAACATCATTAGGCATGTCATTCAACATTGCCAATTATGTCTAGAGGTCAAGGACTTAATAAAATCCAGCAGATGAAAATCTTTGCTTCTTAGCATAGAGATATATATAAAATAATTCCATGTTAAGGTTGTTATCGGGATAACTCCTATTCCAAATACAGCAATTAAGCACAACCTCCCTGATATACAATTAGGTGTAAGTTGAGTCTGTCAACTTTTGAAAACATTTCTTAATATTGCTGTAAAATTCTCCCAGAAAGAGCTCATTTTAATCATCAGTCAGCATTTTTATGGCATGTGCATCCTTAATTGATTGACGTTTAATCACAGTCTTTGTATTTTACTATCCCGTGTCTCATAAGAGGCAATTTTCTCTTTACCGTAGTTTAACAGCTGATGAAAAAGATTTAAGGAAACCTATAAACTTGAGATTGGTTAATGGTCCCTTATAAAAGAATATTACACTTCTAGGATCCATTGCACAGATGTGATGCTCAATTGTAGAAATGTGCATGGGGTTTATTAAATTACCGCACAAATCTTCAGCCTCCTGAATTATTGTTCATGTTGGTATTGTTAGGCAAATGGGGAGAAACATTATCGCTTCCAGTTGTTCGCATTACGGTGGTATAATATAGGCAGAGACAGCTGGTGGAGTTGCTTGCAGGCAAAAGTGGAGTTACAGCAGCTGCAGGATTCTGGGCCCCTCGCGAAAGTCCATCACTGCTGACTCAGGGCTGGGCACTTCATCAAAACAGGTCCAGAAATTAAACATAATTAGTGCCTCTCATTGCAAGTTAAGCGTCAGTGGTTTATTTAGCTACTCGATTCAACCTGTCTCATTGTGGGATGGATCAACGCATAAAAGAAGAGATGGTACATGTCAGAATGCAAAAGCCAGGGAACCAGTGGTTGATTTATGATTTCCTATTTCATTACCCGAGCCGTGATAAACTCGGCACAAATAAAGACCAACTTCCCTTTTAAATCCATCGCACAAGAACTGAAATGGAATATGCGCCAAGACAGAGCACAGAGTAACATGTTAGCTTGAAAGTGTGTTTTGAATCCAAAAAATATAAGCCAAAACATTGATTTCTTGCTTTCTGTTTTCCCGTATGGAATATTTCCCATTGAGCACTGGTGTTCATATAGGATTCTGGATGTCCCCAGGCTGCTGAAAAGCTCATATTGCTTCAGAAGATGCAGATTTTTAATTTTGTTTAATTAAAATACTGTACCCTGGTTTTTTTTAACTACAGAAACTCAAGCAGCAATCACCATAATCAAAAGCAGAAATAAAACTACAGATCGGATTTTTTTAAAATAAAAAAAAAATCTAAGAAAACACAATTTATACATTGGAAATAGTAATAGTCACATTGGGGCACGTTGGGAGAAATATTTATTTGATTGGTTGGTTGGTTGGTTCATAGTTGGTCTTTCTTTAGGAGCTTAAAACATATTTCTAAAGTACCTTTGCCTTGTTTTCTCCATAAAATCCATTCTTGTAGGAGGTTGGACCATGAAATAAAAAGTTGCCTATATTCCCCCAATAAACTCTCACATCAGAGGGTAGACTTCTACCTCCCTGTGTAGTTTAACACCTTAAACACAGACTACATTGAACCAAGGCATTTGATCAATTGAAGTAAGTAAGGTGGGCCCTACTACATGGTAATGTGAGGCAACCATCTCAAGCATGATGGTTTAATTAGTGGTGAGATGTGTGTGAATAGAGTAGAGTAGAGTAGAGTAGAGTAGAGTAGAGTAGAGTAGAGTAGAGTAGAGTAGAGTAGAGTAGAGTAGAGTAGAGTAGAGTAGAGTAGAGTAGAGTAGAACAGAACCTCAGAGAAATGATTATCTAATCTCTTCTTAAAAACTTCCAGTGTTGGAGCATTCAGAACTTCTGGAGGCAAGTTGTTCCACTGATTAATTGTTCTGTCAGGAAATTTCTCCTTAGTTCTAAGTTGCTTCTCCCTTTGATTAGTTTCCACCCATTGCCTCTTGTCCTGCCTTCAGGTGCTTTGGAGAATAGCTTGACTCTCTCTTCTTTGTGTAAATCTCTGAGATATTGGAACACTGCTATCATGTCGCCCCTAATCCTCCTTTTCATCAGACTAGACATGGTGCATCAGGTTCTTTGCAAGCTTATTATGTTATTGTACCAGGCATAAGAAAAATGTGGGGGCAGTGGTCACAGTGAGATGGATGGCAAACAAATTTGAATGGATGAATGGATGAGAAAAAAATCACTATCATGGACCATTAACTTGGTCCTTTATCTGAAACAAAACATTATTTTTAATTGACCTTGAAAATGGTGGAGAAATACAAAAGTCTACTTTGACCAGGAAAGGAAAAATACTTATGTATGGGTTGTTGTTTCCACATAATGCCAAAGGAAAGTAAAACACATATGCAAATTTTCTACCGCAGTCCCCAAATACTTTATATATTTGCATCTACTGCTCTTTCATAATACTCAGAATCAGCTGTCCAAGGTGCCACTTCACCTCAACTTATAGCAATAGCAATAGCAGTAGACTTATATACCGCTTCATAGGCCTTTCAGGCCTCTCTAAGCGGTTTACAGAGAGTCAGCATATTGCCCCCAACAATCTGGGTCCTCATTTTACCCACCTCGGAAGGATGGAAGGCTGAGTCAACCCTGAGCCGGTGAGATTTGAACCGCTGACCTGCTGATCTAGCAGTAGCCTGCAGTGCTGCATTTAACCACTGCGCCACCTTGGCTCTTATAGGGCTGATGTGAGAAGTAAGATTTATTCCTGTAATTGACAGAGAAATGGTAGCACCATATTTAGGCTCCAAGTAACCTAAGACACTTAACTGGAATATTAAGGTTTAGGTTTAGGTTTCGTTTTATTTATATGCCGCCCTATTCCCAGCGGGACTCAGGATGGCGCACAAACCCAAGGAGGGAAAGGGAAACACAAAAACTACAAATTCAAGCATTTAAAAATAACCAACAGCCACACAAATCGAGAGGGGAAGGGAACTCATCAACCCCAGGCCTGCCAACACAGGCAGGTTTTAACGGCTTTTCGGAAGGCCTGGAGAGAGGTGAGGGTCCGAATCTCTGTGGGGAGTTCGTTCCAAAGGGCCGGAGCTGCCACAGAGAAGGCCCTCCCCCGGGTCGTAGCCAGATGGCATTGGCTGGTAGACGGAACTCGGAGGAGGCCAGCCCTGTGTGATCTAATGGGTCTTTGGGAGGTAATTGGCAGCAGGCGGTCTCTCAAGTACCCAGGTCCAATACCATGAAGGGCATTGTATAAGAATGTTCTCTGTAGTTAAAATAACAAGATTGTTTTGCACATTCTGGTTAAAGATAGTTGGCGGGTCACAAGAAAATAGTTGGCTGGTCACAGAAGATAGGTGGCAGATCAGGCTGTCTAGTTGTCATGCTAAAAGTAACAATGCTGACTAGAGTAGCAGTTGCCAAACAGGATGGAGAATATGCCAAAAGGGATGGAGATACTGGAAATGGGATGGAAGTTATGGGAGGAGGACCCTTACCTACCCAGAATTTAGCCAATAGGATGAGTGGGCAGTAAGAAGGCCGAGCTATTGAAAATGTATATAACTATCATGTATTTCTATGGAAGATGTGCTCCTTGGCTCTGCCATATGAGCATGGAGGTCCCTTTTGCAAAAGCTCACTAAAGCTCTTTATTATTGTTCAGCTGTCTCCTGGTAATTTCACACCTAAAGGGTTAACCCTTAAGGGTTAATTTCACAGCTGGTTATGATTAAGGTTCTGGGAGACCATGAGTTTTAGTCCTCCCATGGGCGTGAAAGCAAGCAGGGTGACTTTGGTCCAGTCTTTTTCTATCAGTCCATTCTGCCCCACAGAGTTGTTTTTATTGGACAAATAGATATGTAGACTAGCTGGAACAGACCCAAAATTAAAGTTAGATAAGAATTACCTGAGGAAATCATTAAAAGAGGCCATTTGCACTGGATGTTAGCTGTTAAATATTGTTGAATTGTTCTGACTGTCAGTAACATCCTCTGAGCTCTCTGATTGGCTGAGAGCTCCAGAGGGTGTTGCCGACACACTGTTATTGTTGATTGGCCGAGGGACTGACGTCAGCAGTTGCTGTCGCGTCCCCGGCCTGTGATTGGTTAAACTAGAATATAAATACCTTGGCGGGAGTTTCCCGTCCCTTGAATCGCCTTCAACCGAATAAAGAGTTCTTCTTGTTTGAAACCCTGGCTGTGCGTTGTCCCTCCGTCAATACTTAAAACTGGCGACGAAGGTGGGATTCGGCGATTCCACGCAAGCCTAGGTTTAAAGACAGAGAGTTTATTCCAGCTAGCTGCTGTAAGTCGCTGTCCGCGCCAGCACCGAACGCTGAGGAAAATTTTTCCTGTCACGACTTCAGTCCATCCGCTCCTCACAGTCAGTTGAGCCAGTATGAATTCATTGCCGCCTTTCGCTCCTTTCGGCTCCGCCGGCGAATCCTGGGAAGGATTCATGGAGCGCTTTGAAACATATCTAATCGCAACTAAAAATCAGGCTCAAACGGATGAGGAGAAGTGCAGCTTTTTCTTATCATGCTGCGAACCCTCAATGTTTGCCTCAGCCAGAGCCATGGCTGCTCCCAGACCCGCATACAAATTGGGCTGGGACAACTTGATGGCCAAGTTAAAGGGGCACTATGCCCCAACGCCATCCAAGATTGCCCGCAGTTTCGCATTCAGAAGGCGGGTACAGAAGCCGGGGGAGACGATCAGTCAATTTTTGGAAGCCCTGCGCACTGTGGCGGCCCAGTGCGATTTTTCGAACTTAGAAGAAAACCTAGTCGAGCAGTTTGTGTGTGGTGTGCGGGATGTACACTTAAGAAGCCGCATGTTCCGCCACCATGACATTACGCTGCTCCAAGCAGTCGAGATCGCAAGAGCAGCTGAGCTCTCGGAGCAATCGACCGCCGATTTGGAGCGGCTACAGCTGTCAACTAACCCGGCACCGGCCTCACAAGTGCATGACATTGACTATGATGATATAATCCCTTGTGAGGACCGGGAGCCAGACAACATCGATCAAGTCCGCGCACAACCACGGCGGAAGCCACCTGCTCAATCCACAGCCGCACCGCAAAACGCCAGGGTGCCTTGCCTTAGCTGCGGAGGCCGCCACGACCGCCAAACGTGCCAATTCAAGAATGCGATCTGCCGCCGCTGTCAGAGGCAGGGGCACCTCGCCCAAGTGTGCCGAGCCTCCTTGCCGGCCCCTGCCTTCTTCCAAACTTCTGAGAGGACCAAGCAGCAACAGCGCCGCCAGCAGAGACCAGCTCGCAGAGGAGATGACTGCCACACTGTTTCCGAGCCGCAGGAAGTGGAAACCTCCATCAACCAGGCCTCCTCAGGCAACCGCAAAATCACGGCCAATGTCCACCTGGCAGGTCAGCCTTGCCAGATGGAGGTGGACTCGGGTTTCCTCCCGATCGTTATTATCTTGGGACATGTTCTCAACCCTCTGCCCTACAGTTCCCCAAAATAAGTTAGCCCCATCCCGGGTACTCTTAAGGGACTACCAAGGGAAGTTGATCCCTGTTCTGGGATCCTTTCCTATCCCTGTTAGATATGGCAATTTCAAGGGAGAGCTGCCAATCATAATTGTAAAACACAATTTACCGGCTCTTCTTGGCCTTGACTGGTTTAAGACACTGGGACTGTCCATCGGGGGGGTCCACCAAGTTAAAACTGCGACAATAGAGGACGTCCTGCAGGAGTTCTCTGATGTGTTTGATGGACAGCTAGGGTGTTATAAGGGAACCCCCATCTCCCTTAGCTTAGATCCTCAGATTGCTCCTATTAGGCTGAAAGCCCGCAGGGTGCCTTTTGCCTTAAGGGCCAAAGTTGACGCCGAACTGGACAAATTATTGGCGCAGGGTGTCATCGAGCCAGTCGATCATGCTCCATGGGAGACTCCCATAGTTCTTCCGGTCAAGCCGGATGGCTCGGTGAGAATCTGCGCCGACTACAAGTCGACGATCAACTTGGCCCTTCAGGCAAACCCCTATCCAGTCCCTGTTGTGCAACACCTGCTCCATTCCCTGGGGCAGGGTTGCATATTTGCCAAACTGGATATGGCGCAAGCCTATCAACAGCTCCCGGTGGATGACGATGCGGCGGCTGCCCAGACCATCGTCACTCATCGTGGGGCTTTTCGTTGTCGCCGCCTGCAATTCGGCGTATCCGTGGCCCCGGGGATCTTCCAAAGTCTCATGGAGCGCCTGCTCCATGGACTTCCGGGGGTAGTGCCATATTTCGATGACGTTCTGATCGCTGCTACAAGCCGCTCAGAACTCATCGAAGTATTAAGGAAGGTCCTCTGTCGTTTCAGGGGCGCGGGATTAAAATTGAAGAGCAGCAAATGCTCATTTGCTGTCCCTAGGGTAGAATTCTTGGGCTTCTTAATAGATGCCCAAGGCATTCACCCTACACCTTCTAAGATTGCCGCCATTAGGAACGCCCCTGCTCCCACCTCCAGGGCGGAGCTACAGGCGTTCCTAGGGCTGCTCAATTTTTACGCCCCCTTTATTCCTCACAAGGCGTCACTAGCCGAGCCGCTGCATCGGTTGCTCGACCGATCCGCGGCCTGGCGCTGGGGAAGCCGCGAAGCGCATGCGTTCGCGGCTGTCAAAGAGACGCTGACGTCATCGGCAGTCCTCATTCAATATCATGATGGGTTGCCTCTGACGTTGGCGTGTGACGCCTCCCCATTTGGAGTAGGGGCTGTCCTGAGCCATATCCTCCCTAATGGCTCAGAAGCCCCTGTGGCCTTTTATTCTCGGACACTCTCCTCGGCGGAGCGCAATTACAGCCAGATCGACAAGGAGGCTCTGGCTGCAGTGTCCGGGATTAAGAGGTTCCACGATTACCTCTACGGTCGGCACTTTACCCTTGTCACCGACCATAAGCCACTCCTTGGGCTTTTGGCGGGGGACAAGCCGACCCCCTCCATTTTATCCCCCCGCATGACTCGCTGGACGGAGTTCCTCGCAGCGTATTCGTATACGTTGCTGTACCGTCCAGGCAAACAGCTAGGGCATGCAGATGCCCTCAGCCGTTGCCCACTCCCGGAGACGGACACCGCCCCAGTGCCCTCTCTCTCAGTCCTTTCCATTGCCGCCTCCGGGTTCCCACTCTCTGCCGCGGACGTGGCAGCCCACACGAAGGCCGATCCGATCTTGTCCCAGGTCTCTTCCTGGGTTCTAAGGGGATGGCCAGCAGACAAAGTGGCAGAGGGCTTCCAGCCCTTTAAAAATCGCCAGGCTGAGATCTCCCTCCACGGGGGTTGTCTCATCTGGGGGGATCGGGTGCTGATCCCCACCGCACTCCGGCCACTGGTTTTGGATCTGCTCCACAAGGACCACCCGGGCATAGCACGAATGAAGGCATTGGCCCGTAGCTATGTCTGGTGGCCCTTGCTGGACACAGAAATAGCGGCCCATGTGGGCCGCTGCACGACCTGTCAATTATCCAGGCCCAACCCCCCAGCCGGGCCTGCTCGTGAGTGGGAGGCTCCGAGAGGCCCATGGTCTCGCCTCCACATCGATTTCGCCGGTCCCTTCCACGGCCAAAACTTCCTGGTAGTGGTGGACGCCTACTCTCGATGGGTGGAGCTAGTCCTCATGGGCTCCACCACAGCCGAGAGTACGGTCAGGGCCCTGCGAAGGATGTTCGCAACCCACGGGTTGCCGGACGTGGTGGTCTCGGACAATGGGCCACAGTTCACGTCCACCACCTTCCAGGAGTTCTTGGCCGAGCAAGGGATCCGGCATGCGCCCATAGCCCCGTACCACCCGGCCAGCAATGGCCGGGCGGAACGGGCGGTCCGCTCAGCTAAGGAGGCCCTGAGCCGCATGGACCGGGGCGACTGGCAGGCGAGGGTGGCGGCTTACCTGCTAAGCCAACATTCCACCCCCTGCCCAACTACCAACAAAAGCCCCGCGGAGCTCTTGATGGGCAGGCGCCTGCGGACTCCCCTGGATAGGCTTCACCCGCTCTATTCAGGGGATCAGCCGAGCAATCTGGGGGTCCTCCCTCCCCGGTCCTTTAAGCTAGGGGATCCAGTGTGGGCTCGGTCGTTTACGGGGGAACCAAAATGGGTGCCGGGTGCTATCGTTGCCCTGACTGGCCCATGTTCTTTCAGGGTCCAGTTGGCAGATGGAACCCAATGGAGACGCCACCTGGATCAATTGAGGAGGCGTCTCCCGTCGCAGGCTGGTGGCCGCGAACCCCTGAGGGACAACACCGCAGCCCCGGGGTTGCAATGTGAAGCCTTCGCCACTCCAGGCCTCAACCTGCACCAAGCACAAACCCCTCAATCCGAGAAACCACATCCAAGGGCCTTTGCCACACCAGGCCCCCTCCTGTTTCAACAACAGCGTCCTCAATCCGGCAGTCCGCAACCGGGGGCCTTCGCCACACCAGGCCCTGCTTACCCAAGCGCCGCCCAAGGGGACGCCAATCCAACAACTCAAGCCGAGGACGCACAGAGAATTCCCCCCACGACAAGTGACGCGCCCCCACGGCTACACTTACCGTTGCAGTTGAGCCCGCCTTCTGGGCCTTCCCGAAAGGGCGTGCCTCGGAGCTACACTCCCTTCGGGGAGGAGCTACCACGAGGAGGTCCTCCTCCGCCGACGACTTCTCCTGCAATGAGAAGATCTGGGCGGGTCCGGCGCCGCCCAGCATATCTTAAGGACTACGCATGCTCTGTTTCGGGCATGCGCAGAACTGGGGGAAAGGGGTGTTAAATATTGTTGAATTGTTCTGACTGTCAGTAACATCCTCTGAGCTCTCTGATTGGCTGAGAGCTCCAGAGGGTGTTGCCGACACACTGTTATTGTTGATTGGCCGAGGGACTGACGTCAGCAGTTGCTGTCGCGTCCCCGGCCTGTGATTGGTTAAACTAGAATATAAATACCTTGGCGGGAGTTTCCCGTCCCTTGAATCGCCTTCAACCGAATAAAGAGTTCTTCTTGTTTGAAACCCTGGCTGTGCGTTGTCCCTCCGTCAATACTTAAAACTAGCAATAGCAATAGCAATAGCAGTTAGACTTATATACCGCTTCATAGGGCTTTCAGTCCTCTCTAAGCGGTTTACAGAGTCAGCATATTGCCCCCTACAATCCGGGTCCTCATTTTACCCACCTCGGAAGGATGGAAAGCTGAGTCAACCTGAGCCGGTGAGATTTGAACAGCCGAACTGCAGAACTGCAGTCAGCTGAAGTAGCCTGCAGTGCTGCATTTAACCACTGCGCCACCTCGGCTCTTGTTGGTATTCCTATAGTTTTTTCTGAGAGTGAATCTTCTCTGGAAAGTAACTGAAAAGTCACAAGTTCCTCTTGAAATAGAAATGGACCTCCTGTGCAAGCCTTTTAAGCAGAGGTGGTATTCAGCAGGTTCTGACCAGTTCTGGAGAACCAGTAGCGGAAATTTTGAATAGTCCGGCGAACCAGTAAATACCACCTCTGACTGGCCCCATCCCCATCTATTCTCTTCCTCCCAAGTCCCAGCTGATCAGGAGGAAATGGGGATTTTGCAGTAACCTTCCCCTGGAATTTGGAGGGAATGGAGATTTTACAGTAGTCTCCCCCTGCCATGCCCACCAAGCCATGCCCACAGAATCAGTAATAACAAATGTTGAATCTCACCACTGATTTTAAGTTCCTTTCCTGACAAAACTACTCTGAAAATATTGAAGAAAATATATTTCGACATATTTATCTTACATTATATCCACCTTACTTGATATGATACCATTCACTGTGTGGGACCTCCCCCAGAAGAATGGAACGTTTTGGGAAATATTAACAAATGCAGGATAAAATAGTTCCCCTAAAGGAGAAATAAAATAAAATAAAATCTTAAGGGAGGCAGAAATCAGCCTGTTTCCCTGCCCCAAGCAGAAACTGAGGAGGCCAGCTTTTAGAAATGCAGATTAAGAAAGACTGGGTCAGACGGAAACTCCAGATAAGCAACAACAAAAAAAGGTTAACAAAATTAGCTCAGAAAAACACCTAGGATTTGCATTTCCTCTTTTACCTATAGAGCCAGCTATAATCCCACAGGAATCTGACAACAGCCAATAGAATATTAAAGGACATGTTCTTGCACAGGAAGCTCAGATACAAAGCCCAAAGAAGGTATAAAAAGCCACCCACTCTAAACTCCATTTTGTCAGCTGCCCACAAATCACATGTGGTTGGTGGTTCTGCTTCATCCATAAAGGGAACCTTTCTTTCCAATCGGCCTCCATTTTGTTTCCAGTTCCTTTCTCCCGGCATGGAACTGAACCAGATGGATTTTTCCTTCCAGCAATGGATTAGCTCAACCCTCACCTTATATTTCTGAAAGTTCTATTACTCTGTCCTTGAAAAATATTTTCTAAAATTAAAATGCATGAATTGTATGAATAAATCATATCAGGAAGGGGTGATGTAACAGGCTGAGGATTGCTCTGCTCTTTCTGTTTTACTTTCTCCTAAGGCTCCTTCTCAATATTTGCTCCTTCATGTCTGAGGTCTCTGTCTGCAAATATTGATCCACTGGGTTACTTCCCCCCCCCCCATTCTCATTTAGTATATTAGCCTTCTTGAATGCTAGAACTATTAAATATATTTCAGTTTGAAAAGATATGGCCTATTCTTCGACTCTGCTACTTTCCCTTCTAGTTAGTCATTCTGAGCAGTTTGCTTTTTCTCAAATGGCTCGGAAGGAATCTGGCAGTTGTTGCCGATTTCAATCAGAATAGAACTGGAAGAGACCTTGGAGGTCTTCTAGTCCAACCCCCTGCTCAAGGAGGAGACCCCTATACCAGTGATGGCTCACCTTCTTGTTGTTGCATGCTGAAAGTGACAACAAAATGCAACAAAAAATAAAAGAAATGCAATGCGTGCATGATGCCCCCCCCATGCCCCACCCGGTGCATACATGCACTACCCCCCCACTCCCCCACCCCCCATGTATGCGTGTGCAATCTCCCCCATGACCCGTTTTGGGCCTCTTGCGATAAAAAATGGGCCATGGGGGAGTGCGCCATACCCAGTGGTGGGATTCAGCCAGTTCACACATATCCGGGAGAATTGGTTGGTAACTTTCTAAGCAGTTCAGAGAACCAATTGTTGGAAGAAATCTCCTTTTGTTTTTATCCACTTTACAGGGCTAATCCTGTAAGGAAGGCAGGAAGGAAACATTCTAGTGTTGTTTCTAGCCTCATCTTTGCCCTGCTTAAAGAAATTGTCTCTCCGGTTAACCCTTATTACATTGTAACCCGCTAAGGCGAAGCGCCCATCGACCTGAGTGACCTTGAGTTGGCCACGCCCACCCAGTCACATGACCACCGAGCCCCACCTATCCAGATAGTCATTAGGGCAGAGAACCGGTTGTTAAATTATTTGAATCCCACCACTGGCCATACCGTAGACGCACTTTGCCCCATTCATGCACCTATGACCCCACATACATGCATGTGCATCTCCTGCATGCACCCCTCCCCCCTCACATGCATGGCAGAGACCCAAAAATCAGCTGGCTGGCAGGAGGCGCAAGTGCATGCGCAGTGCAGCTGAGCTGGGGTGACAGCCCATGTGTCCACAGAGACCTATGCATGCCATAGGTTCACCATCATGGCCCTATACCATTTCAGACAAGTGAGTGTCCCGTCTCTTCTTAAAAACCTTCAGTGATGGAGCACCCACAACTCCTGGAGGCAAGCTGTTCCACTGGTGAATTGTTCTCACTGTTAGGAACTTCATGGCCTGTCTATCCTGAAAAAAATAAAACTTTTGTGGTAGCCAAAGAGTTTATTTATACTTGAGATATAGTCCCATTCCAAGAAGTACATATTAAATTGCCTTCCACTTAACACCAGGAGTGAGATAGCTAATTGGATGCAAATATATGGGACTTGTCACTTGAAACTTGAATTGCAATGCTTTCCATCCCTCTTGGGAACATATCTCTTCCTTCCTGTCCAAAAGCAATGGTTCTACCACTTGAACTAGAAGAGTGTTTTGTTCAGCTAACATAAGAAGTACTTAGTGAATATCCTGTTTCCACTAGAGAAGAAAAGCATTATAGTCCCTTAGTGATTTAGAAGCAGCATAATTATTGGGTTCTTTATTTTCCTCTTTTCATTTATTTTTAATTTTATGTGTACTGGTTTCAATAACATAAGGAATTTATCTCATTATTTGTCTTCTTTTCCATACATTCCTCAAAATAAAGGCTCAGGAAAGTGAAAAGAAGGTCTTCCTTTCTTCAGGAGGACATTTGAGGGAGACTGATCATGTCAAATTTGAATTCAACATAATGCAGGCACCAGCAATGGAACAAAGTCAAATTAGTGTCTTAGATTTTAAGAGAGCTTTTTCCCATAAACTTACCAAGAGATTGGGAAGGATTCTATGGATGAAAATCTTAAAGGGGAAAACAACTCAAGAAGCTTGGAAAACTATGAAAAGGGGTATTATAAAATCTAGAACAATGCCATGGTGGTATTCAGCCTGTTCAGACAGGTTTGAGAGAACTGGTAGTGGTGACCTGTGGGTGGGAGTGGGCCCACTCACCCGTCCCAGCACCCACCCACCCGGGAGTGGGCCCACTCACCCGTCCCAGTGCTATGCTGTCCTATTTAGTCATGTTTTCTATGGTGCAAGCTGTGTGCATGAGCAAAGTGCATGCGTGGAAAGCCGCATAAGCTCACATTTTCAGTGCATAGCGAACTGGTGGTAAAATTATGTGAAACCCACCACTGCACAACACCACTGAAAAAGGAAAATAAGTGATCCTGGAAGGAACCAGCATGATTGCATAAAGAACTCTCTGAATAACTGAAAGGCAAAAAGGACAAATCTAAAAATGGAAAGGGGAACACATAACTAAGGTAGAATACCAGCACATAGCCCAAATCTGCAAGGATAAAGTCAAGAAAGCTAAGGCTCAGAATGAACTAAGACTTGCAACAAATGTCAAAAATAATTTCTAAAAGTTTCTTTAGGTATCTAAAAAACAAGAAAAAAAAAGTCCATGAGACAATTGGTCCACTAATGGGAGAAGATGGCAAGGAGGTGATAGGCAGCAGGGAGAAAGTGGAACTGCTTAATTCATACTTTCCATCAGTCTTTACACAAAAGGAAAAAAAACAGTCCAATATATCTATCATCTATCATCTCTCTCTGTCTGTCTAATTTCTGTCTGTCTGTCTGTCTTTTTGTCTGTCTGTCTGTCTGTCTGTCTATCTATCTATCTATCTATCTATCTATCTATCTATCTATCTATCTATCTATCTATCTATTATCTCTCTATATCTACAGTATCTATCTCTATCTGTCTGTCTCTGTCTATCGTCTATCAATTATTTATCAATCATCTATCAATCATCTTTCTATCATCTATCTATCTATCTACAATATCTGTTTCTATCTATCTATCAATATCTATCAATCAATCAATCAATCTATCTATCTATCTATCTATCTATCTATCTATCTATCTATCTATCTATCATCCATCTATCTCTATCTATCTATCTATCTATCTATCTATCTATCTATCTATCTATCTATCTATCTATCTATCTATTATCTCTCTATATCTACAGTATCTATCTCTATCTGTCTGTCTCTGTCTATCGTCTATCAATTATTTATCAATCATCTATCAATCATCTTTCTATCATCTATCTATCTATCTACAATATCTGTTTCTATCTATCTATCAATATCAATCAATCAATCTATCTATCTATCTATCTATCTATCTATCTATCTATCTATCTATCTATCTATCTATCTATCTATCTATCTATCATCCATCTATCTCTATCTATCTATCTAGCTAGCTAGCTATCTATCTATCTATCTATCTATCTATCTATCTATCTATCTATCTATCTATCTATCTATCTATCTCTACCTCTTTCTGTCTGCCTGCCTGCCTGCCCGTCTGTCTATCTACCTCTACCTCTACCTCTACTCTACCTCTACCTACCTACCTACCTACTTCTCCCTCTATAACTATCTCTCTATCTGTCTTTTGTCTTTTGTCTTTTGTCTTTTGTCTTTTGTCTATCATCTATCGTCTATCGCCTATCGTCTGTCTGTCTGTCTGCCTGTCTCTATTTAGTCCAGATTTTATCCCCGGATATGACAAGAGGAACCTTTTGATACATATAGGTAGTCAATTATTTGATGAACGTGGATGAATATTGTCAAGATGATGGCACATATAATTTACCCAATTGCCTCTGAATATTGTGGTTACATTTGAATTGACATAGGGGGAGATCGATCTTCCTGGAGGCGGGTACTTTTTTCACAGCTGCAATATGAGTAAAGCATGATACACCATCTATTCATAGCCATGGGCAAAATTAATTAGGCCAGTGGGATATTCATCAAACTTCAGAGTTACACAAAAGTGACTTTCAGTAGCCTTTAAAGTGATTGAATAATTAGGCAAAGCAGCACAATTAATCTATCATTGATTGATTGATTATGTGTCACCACGTCGATGTTGACTCTTAGCGACCACATAGGTAGGCCTTCTCCAAGATTATCTGTCCCCAACCTGCAAGGGGACATTAATTGCTAAATATAGACGCCGACTGGGTTGTATGTTAGTTGAGTGACGAATCCAGTAACACAGAATTACTTTGCAGAATGAGACCATAGACCCACTGAGTCCAGCAACCTGCTAGCTACAATAGTCAACTAGATAAGCATATGTAAAACGAAATATGTATAAATAAATAAACAAGCAAACAGAAGGCCTGTGCCTTGCCCTTAAGCTACAGTAGCATCTACCGCACAAGTTCCAGCATTCATTATACTGGTTTTATTCCACAATTCTGATGTTTCAGCATGTTAATTTACATCCACTATTATTCCAGCTAGAAAGTTCCTGTACAGTTAGTTATTCTATTTATTTCTGGTACTGCAAAATCACTAAGGTTACACATAGAAGTAAATCCCTTTGGGGGATGGTGTGGGTGGCCTGCCTGCAGGGGCCATGAGGTAAGTCGGTGTGGGATACATGGGACAGCTCCACCACCCTCCCTCCTTCCCTTGTGGCTGTGACACCACAAGCAGTCAGACAGAATGGGCGGGCAGCCGGCAGTGTAGGCTCTTAAGCAGGGCTTATTTGGGGGTAGGGCTTATATTAGGCACACACGTAAAAACATGCAAGGTCTTATTTTTGGGATAGATCTTATTTGGGGGGGGGGGAAGCAGGATGTATTTCAATGCAATTTGGCCAGTGGTATAATTGACTCCTAATTAAAACTCCTACCTATTTGAACCCTATTCCATGCTAGGATTCATTGCCGGAAATGAAGAAATCATTGGATTGACTATGATGAACAGATCAAAGAACCGGAAAGTTGATTCACAGTCTTGGATAATCTATTTTGAACTGCAGTCTTGTGCAATACATCACATTTAATTAACATTACAGTTTCAGGATGCTTCCAAGAGATCAGGAAGAATGGTATGAAAGCCTTAACAGAGATATCACACTCTCATGTAGGGTCTTCCATCTTGGCTCAATTAACGTTTGTCTTAAAATCATAGCAAATCAGACATGTAGAGTATACATTAAAAAGTATCAGAGCGTCTCAATCCATTTTGTCATCAGGGTGGTGGATGGTATCCGGAAGGATGGGAAAGTTACTATTCAAAAGGTCAGTAGCTGATCCATTCGAAAATATTTCTAAAGTTAACTTTAAATGATATATGCCGATGAATCACCTGGCTGTCATTGTGTATGGACCAATCGTTCCAAAGGTGCCTTTTCAAGTGGCAACTTGTGGGTTTCTGTTTTTTCTTTGAAGACATTTCACTTCTCATCCAAGAAGCTTCTTCAGCTCTGATTGGATGGTGGCAAATGGAAGGATTTCTACTCCTTCCAGACAGCTGGATATTTGCGTTATTTTAGCAAGTTGTTAGGGGACGCTGTGGCTCAGTGGCTAAGATGCTCAGATTGTCAATCAGAAAGGTCGGCAGTTTGGTGGTTCAAATCCCTAGCGCCGTGTAACAGAGTGAGCTCTCGTTACTTCTCTCAGCTTCTGCCAACCTAGCAGTTTGAAAGACATTAAAAATGCAAGTAGAAAAATAGGAACCACCTTTGGTGGGAAGGTAACAGCGTTCTGTATGCCTTTGGCATTTAGTCATGCCAGCCACATGACCATGGAGCGTCTTCAGACAGCACTGGCTCTTCGGCTTTGAAAAGAAGATGAGCACTGCCCCCTAGAGTCGTGAATGACTAGCACGCATGTGCGAGGGGAACTTTTACTTTTAGCAAGTTGTTAAGGCCACCTGGAAGTTTATCTGTGCCATCAGGGTCACCTGACTGGTGCAAATGGGTGTGGAGAACATAGGAGAACAAATCTATCAGGACTAAATTCAGCAGTCCACCTGCATTCAAAAGACAAAGGCTTTAGAACGCAGCAAAGTCCACATTTTTGGAGAGAGAGGATGGCTGGTTTGAAAGAGTAGCCAATTCCTGCAACTAATCTTCATATGTTTCTTTTATGATGCCTGCTTCTTTTTTAAGAGTAAAAGCTACTCTTAAAGCTACTTTTACAATGCAATACTGTACTTAGATGTAAGATATATGCACATGTACACCTAGGTAGAGTATAGGATAGGTAGATGTAGTTATATTTAGATATACTGTATGTTTTCAAGTTGGGTTTACTGCTACTAAGAGGATAGAAGAGAGTAGCTTTAAAGTTGTCAGGAATGTAATGAGAGCCTTCTAGGAAATGAAGATTTAAATAACGGATAAATGTAAGTTTTCTTCCTTTGGGCTGACAGGCTTCAATCAGTGCAGAAATTATGCCACCTTCTGGACAGATAGAGGTAATCCCTGTTGCTTCAGTTTCTTTTAATCAAATATTGTAAAAAACCTGTATGTGTTATTACTAAATCGTTGAAACGAAGATGTTTTGCTGGATAGCTGTTTCAGAATTATACTGAGGTGAACAAATTAATTATGAAACTCTTCAAAAAGCCTGCAGAAATGCATTTTAAAAATAAAACTTTAGGGAAACCTGCTGCAATGGAAAAAGAAGGAAAACATTTTTTTATGAGACTCAATCTTCATTTATTCAATTTTGGGGACTCTATGAATGCAAATACAAGTTTAAAAATCCGACTCTGCTTTTTAAAAAAAAAACAAAAACCCAATCACTTCAATCTAAATAGGAACACTGTGCATTTATTGGACCCTAGTTGATTTTGAATTATTTTCTCAACCGTTACTTAAATATTAATTTCCAAAAGTCTTATAATATATATACAAAAACTTAAGTAGATCTCAGTAATTTAATGCTCTTTTCCTAAGGGGCTTGTAATAGGCAATATTCCATGAATATGTTTTCATGGGTCCTGTAAAGCTTATTTTTGTTTCAGGGGAGACAGACAGACAGACAAGACAGACAGACAACTGACTGGCTCAAGGTTGACTCAGCCTTTCATCCTTCCGAGGTCAGTAAAATGAGGACTCAAATTGTTGGAGGCAATATGCCGACTGTAAACCAGATATTGATTCTTTACAGCTTAGAGAGGACTGTAAAGCACTACAAAGCAGTATATAAGTGCTACTGCTATGTTAGCTAAGCTTTTAATAAACAATATTCTAACAATATGTCTTCTATTGTGTAGTGGAATTCAGAAGGCAAGAACCAGACCATAGCTGCAAAAATGGAAAAATTTTATTGACTCAAAAATGGAACTGAAGAACTGCATGAAATGCCTGGGCCTTAACCAGTCACAGAACTGGGAAAAAACCAGCCAAATATAAATGTTCTACATTTTCCTCCAAATAGTTGGTTCATCTAAAGGCTAGTTTCACTTTAGCACAGTTAACAGTTAGGGTCATCTAAAGGTTGGTTTCACTTTAGCACAGTTAACAGTTGGGGTCATTTAGAGGTTAGTTTCACTTTAACACAGTTAACAGTTAGGGCCATCTAAAGGTCAGTTATGTTTTAGCATAGTTAACACAACTACAGTATATACATTCAATACATAACATAAATAAAGTTTTTACTACTGGGTCTGTGGGTATAGGTTGGCTTAGTGGACATGGATTGTTGGGATTGGCAGCAGAAGGATACTGCAAAATCCCCATTCCCTCCCCACTCCAGGCCAAGGATACTGCAAAATCTGCATTTCCACCCCACTCCAGGGGAAGGATACTGTACAACCCCCCATTCCCTCTCCACCCCACTAACCTGCTTTCCAGCTCCGTTCTCCTGTGCAGAGCAACAAAAGAAGAACCAGCTGATCAGCTGGGATGCCAATTAGCTGGGAATCGGGAGACAGCAAATAGATGAGGGCAGAGCCAGTCAGAGGTGGTATTTGCCAGTTCTCCAAACTACTCAAAATTTCCACTGCCAGTTCAGCAGAACTGGTCAGAACAGGCTGAATACCACCTCTGACTGTATATTATAGCTCACCCACTGTACAATCCAGTGAGCTGTGAAGGGAGGATAGCTTCCTTTGCCCAATCAAAGGAACCATTCCTCATTTCCTGCAGCAATAGTGAGTCTTGCCTATTCAGAAGAGTCTTGCCTTCAGAAGTTGTGGGTGCTCCATCACTGGACGCTTGTAAAGAAGAGACTGGGCAGCCACTTGTCTGAAATAGTGTAAAGTCTCATTGATCTGGGGGTTGGACTAGAAGACCTCTAAGACCCCTTCCAACTCTGTTATTTTATTCTTCTCTATGCTGTGGATCAGCAGATGGAGAATGTTAGAATCTGGCAACAGACCGACTCCTGTTGTTACACAGTCAAAGCATAGTCTGCTAGTTTATAAATCCAATCAATTTCAATCAGAATAGAGCTGGAAGGGACCTTGGGGGTTTTCTAGTCCAGCCCCCTGTCCAAGCAGGAGACCCTATAGCATTTCAGACAAGTGACAGCCCAGTCTCTTCTTAAAAACCTCCAGTGATGAAGCACCCACAACTTCTGATGGCAAGCTGTTCCACTGATTAATTGTCCTCACTGTTAGGAAGTTTCTCCTTAATTCCAAGTTGCTTCTCTCCTTCATTAGTTTCCATTCATTGTTTCTTATCCTGCCCTGTGGTGATTTGGAAAATAAGTTGACCCTCTCCTTCTCATCTTGATTATTCTTTGAGATGGGAGACAGAATCCTTGGAATCCCAAAAAAGGCAAATCCATTTTTTTTTTCAAAGTATAATTTAATTTGAAACACAACTTGAGTCTCTCACCTAAGACTGTCTTGCTGTCCTGAACTCATGTACTTTGTGTTGGAATATTCCATTGTACGTAGCTAGGATTTGGATCAAATGTCCTTCACAAGGATTCACTGAAATCACAATATGACCATTGTGATAAATAATGACAATAACATTCTCTTAAAGAATGAAGGCAGCATTGCTCTGACAGACTTCTCAACTTAACTTTCACAATATTTCTTTATCTTAATACTACTCAGATCTCTGGCTGCCCAAGAGGAATCATTGCACTGAATTTTGCATCCCACCTAATTATTTTCATTTTTTTATACTATCATCTCTAATCATTTTTTTTTAAAGCTTGGCTACTCTAATTAAGTTAAAAGCCTCTGGTTGCAAGCAATATTTTATTTCACAGTGTTAAGGTTACCCAGTATAGAGAATGAGATTCAGTAAATTTATAAATAGAGATATTTTTTAAGAGGCCATTAGGTAGAAGATAAAAATATAACTTTAGGCTTTAGAATGTTCATGTATGTACGTATGTATGTATTATTATTATGATCACTGCTCTGAATTTAAAAAAAGAAACCAAAGAAAAAATCTAGAAATATAAAATTTGAGTTATTAGGAAGAAGTAATTATTATTCATTAACTGAATTTGGAAAATGGTTTCACTTGATCTGACAAAGTATAAACAGCTGCATTTTAGATTGAGTTTTATATTAGCACAAAGCAAAGTAGTGGTGGGTTGCAGGTGGTATGCCCCAGTATGGGTGTACCGGAGCACCGGATACTGTTCTGGTAGAGTGCTCCGGAAGGCCCACCCGCCTGCCCACCCGTGCTCCTTACCCGTCTTTTAAGTCTTCAGCGCTTCCATGCACGACACATACAGCGCCTGCGCAACACTCCGCTGAGCAGCTGGAGCATCACGGAGGCTCACGGAGGTACTAAGATGCCATGTGGATGCCGCCAGGCCCATACGGGATCTGGAACCCACCACTGAAGCAAAGGCTTCTTGTCTAGTGAAATTTTTCATAATTCGAAGAAACATAACTCCAATATTTACAAAAAATACATATATAAACTGTATCCTCACCCTTTCTGTGGGACACAGTCAGGGGTGGGGTTCAATTTTTTTTACTACCGGTTCTGTGGGCGTGGTTTGGTGGGCATGGCTTGGTGGGCGTGGCAGGAGAAGGATACTGCCAAATCTCCATTTCCTCAGCTGGGACTCAGGAGGCAGAGAATAGATGGGGGCGAGGCCAGCCAGAGGTGGTATTTACTGGTTCTGTGAACTATTCAAAAGTTCTTCTACCGGTTCTCCAGAACTGGTCAGAACCTGCTGAATACCACCTCTGGACACAACTCATTTGAACAATGTAGGTAAAGCAAAGCAAAATTAAAAATGGGAACAGCCTTACATGAATCAGTTCAAAATTCTAACTTCTGATTTCCCAGTAAACGGTAGGTAGTTCTGACCTACTTAGTCAGAAGTATTGCTCTCCTATAGCCACTGATCAGTAAAGGTTACCTTAGACTTTGTATGATTTTGAAAACATCGAATTAGTCCTGTGAATGCTTCACTATAAGACAAACATTTAGCAAACCTATTGAAAGCCAGGATGAATCATTTAGAAATGATTATGAACCAGAAGTTAGCATAGTTTTCTTCAAGTCGGGTTTGGCATGGACATTTCTTGGCAATTATGGCATATAGATAAGTAGTTAGCCATTATCTGCTTCTAGGATATTTTTTTCAAGTTCCAATCAAAATGATGCACTAGCAATCCTTTAATATTACCCATGCAAGCATATACAAAACAAACCTCCTTTCTTCCTCCCTCCCTCTCTCTCCCTCCTTTCCTTCCTTCCTCCCTCCCTCCTTTCCTTTCCTTCCTTTCCTCCCTCCCTCCCTTCCCTCCCTTCCTTCTCACACTCTCACATACACAAACACTCAAATATCAATTCCAAGTTCAGTAAATGACTACCTTAATTTCGACTTGCTGCAAATTTAGTATTTTAAGGTATTGAAATAGAACTTTTTAAAAAAAAAAGTTTAATCAAAACCACTTTCCTAACCTGATTGAATTGAATTGAATTGAATTGAATTTATTGGTCTTGTATGCCACCCACTCCCGAAGGACTCCGGGCGGCTTACAATAAACAAAGGAAGGGGATAAATAGACAAATAGACAAACAACAATTTAAAATACACAACATTCATAGTTCCCATGGGGCTGACTATTTCAACAGCCCCCCAGCCTGCCAGAGCAGCCAGTTCTTCGTGGTTTTGCGGAAGGCCGGGAGAGTAGTAAGAGTCCGGATCTCAACGGGGAGCTCGTTCCAGAGGGATGGAGCTGCAACAGAGAAGGCTCTCCCCCGGGGAGTCGCCAGCCGACATTGGCTGGCAGATGAGATCTGGAGGAGGTAATTGGCAGGAGGCGGTCTCTCAGGTACCCAGGTCCGATGCCATGTAGGGCTTTATAAGTAACGACTAGCACCTTGAAGCGAGTCCGGAAACTAATAGGTAGCCAGTGCAGCTCGCAGATTAAACTTTTTATACCTGTGTTCTGGACTGTTTAGTCATACATCTACAATTATTAAATCTTTCAAGAAAGCTGTTGCTTTACTGGATATATATATACACACATACATACATATACATATACACATACATATACATATACATACATACATACATACATACATACATACATACATACACACACACACACACACACACACACACGTTTTTAAGTTGGGGGGAAAAATAAAACTCTGCAATCTTACTAGTGAAATTCATGCCTATATATTTTTTATCAAATCAAATCTTTATCAGAGTAATAGAGCAGCAGTTTGCATATTTTGCTTTTTATCAACGCACCGAGTTGTGTGTTGTCTTTTCAGATGAATAATAAAATGCAGGAAAAATTTTAATTGGAGAAATTAAAAGTTTTGGAGGTTCTTTGTCCAGTTAATTAAAGTAATTCAAACAGCACCTTTCTAAAGAGTATCACTTCTAGATAAATCTTACAGAAGCTCTTTAAAGATTACTTCAGTAAACTTCAAAATCAATGATTTTACTATAAGAGTAGATGTGTTGATTTAAGGCATTTCTTTGTGCTGATCTATCATTTTTGCCTCCTTAATATAAGCTTTTCTTTCTTTTCCGAGAGAAACTAATTAGTAATTATGCCCTGGAGAAAACTATCTATTGATTACTTCTTTTTGCAATAAGGGTGTTGCAGGGAATAAATAGCTTGCACTTTTTAATAGGAACCATCAAACCATTTATTCTTGAGGAATTGGACGCTTTGAGATGATTCTGGATTAGCAACAGTGATAATAACTTTTTAATTGTGTGGATGGCAAGTTTTAAAAAAAATGTACAAGGTCATATCTGATCTCTTTGAAACATGCTGGAATCTCTTTGAAACATGAATTACCGGTACATCTATTTAATCAGTGTGTTGCTACACTTGAGAAGATTGTGTGATTTGGAATACCTTTGGTTGTTTAGCAGCTAAAGTCCTGCTCCTGCCTTAGACATGAAAGCCAGTTGGGCAACTTTGAACCAATCACCAGGAGACTGTGAATTCTGGTCCCGTCTTAGATATGAAAGCTGGCTGGGTGACTTTGGGCCAATCATCAGGAGATTCTGAATTCTGGTTCTGCTTTAGACATGAAAGTCAGTTGGTTACTTTGGGCCAATCACCAAGAGACTCTGAATTCTGGTCCCGCCTTAGACATGAAAGCCAGTTGGGTGACTTTGAGCCAATCACCAGGAGACTGTGAATTCTGGTCCTGCCTTAGACATGAAAGCTGGCTGGATGACTTTGGGCCAATCACCAGGAGACTCTGAATTCTGGTCCTGTTTTAGACATGAAAGTCAGTTGTTTACTTTGGGCCAATCACCAGGAGACTCTGAATTCTGGTCCCGCCTTAGACATGAAAGCCAGTTGGGTGACTTTGAGCCAATCACCAGGAGACTGTGAATTCTGGTCCCACCTTAGACATGAAAGCTGACTGGGTGACTTTGGGACAATTACCAGGAGACTGTGAATTCTGGTCCCGCCTTAGACATGAAAGCTGACTGGGTGACTTTGGGACAATCACCAGGAGACTGTGAATTCTGGTCCCGCCTTAGACATGAAAGCTGACTGGGTGACTTTGGGACAATCACCAGGAGACTGTGAATTCTGGTCCCACCTTAGACATGAAAGCTGACTGGGTGACTTTGGGACAATCACCAGGAGACTGTGAATTCTGGTCCCGCCTTAGACATGAAAGCTGACTGGGTGACTTTGGGACAATCACCAGGAGACTGTGAATTCTGGTCCCGCCTTAGACATGAAAGCTGACTGGGTGACTTTGGGACAATCACCAGGAGACTGTGAATTCTGGTCCCGCCTTAGACATGAAAGCCAGTTGGGTGACTTTGAGCCAATCACCAGGAGACTGTGAATTCTGGTCCCGCCTTAGACATGAAAGCCAGTTGGGTGACTTTGAGCCAATCACCAGGAGACTGTGAATTCTGGTCCCACCTTAGACATGAAAGCTGACTGGGTGACTTTGGGACAATCACCAGGAGACTGTGAATTCTGGTCCCGCCTTAGACATGAAAGCCAGTTGGGTGACTTTGAGCCAATCACCAGGAGACTGTGAATTCTGGTCCCACCTTAGACATGAAAGCTGACTGGGTGACTTTGGGACAATTACCAGGAGACTGTGAATTCTGGTCCCGCCTTAGACATGAAAGCTGACTGGGTGACTTTGGGACAATCACCAGGAGACTGTGAATTCTGGTCCCGCCTTAGACATGAAAGCTGACTGGGTGACTTTGGGACAATCACCAGGAGACTGTGAATTCTGGTCCCACCTTAGACATGAAAGCTGACTGGGTGACTTTGGGACAATCACCAGGAGACTGTGAATTCTGGTCCCGCCTTAGACATGAAAGCTGACTGGGTGACTTTGGGACAATCACCAGGAGACTGTGAATTCTGGTCCCGCCTTAGACATGAAAGCTGACTGGGTGACTTTGGGACAATCACCAGGAGACTGTGAATTCTGGTCCCGCCTTAGACATGAAAGCCAGTTGGGTGACTTTGAGCCAATCACCAGGAGACTGTGAATTCTGGTCCCACCTTAGACATGAAAGCTGACTGGGTGACTTTGGGACAATCACCAGGAGACTGTGAATTCTGGTCCCGCCTTAGACATGAAAGCCAGTTGGGTGACTTTGAGCCAATCACCAGGAGACTGTGAATTCTGGTCCCACCTTAGACATGAAAGCTGACTGGGTGACTTTGGGACAATTACCAGGAGACTGTGAATTCTGGTCCCGCCTTAGACATGAAAGCTGACTGGGTGACTTTGGGACAATCACCAGGAGACTGTGAATTCTGGTCCCACCTTAGACATGAAAGCTGACTGGGTGACTTTGGGACAATTACCAGGAGACTGTGAATTCTGGTCCCGCCTTAGACATGAAAGCTGACTGGGTGACTTTGGGACAATCACCAGGAGACTGTGAATTCTGGTCCCGCCTTAGACATGAAAGCTGACTGGGTGACTTTGGGACAATCACCAAGAGACTGAATTCTGATCCCACCTTAGACATGAAAGCTGACTGGATGACTTTGGGACAATCACCAGGAGACTGTGAATTCTGGTCCCGCCTTAGATATGAAAGCTGGTTGGGTGACTTTGAGCCAATCACCAGCATACTCTGAATTCTAATCCTGCCTTAGATATGAAAATTGGCTGGGTGGCTTTGGGCCAACCCCTCTCTCTCAGCCCAGCTCACCTTATAAGTTGCTGTTATGGGGGAAATAGAATGTGGAAGGAATATTGGTA